>NW_026596057.1:8796259-8825969 GCF_907164565.1 Psammomys obesus | reverse complement strand
AAAAAAAAAAAAAAAAAAAAAGAACTAGCATGTACTCATTATAAAAACTGGAAATTGAGAGTTTGATGGTTTTCCCTACCATCACATTTGGGGAACTGTTAGCTTTATTCGACTTGATTGTTTAAGTTAAATTAGGTTAAGTAGATAAAAAAAAAAGTCCAAACTGCAGTTAAGTGAATAAATAAATGAAAAGAATGATGAAATTTTCTTTCCTGAATTTAACAGGTTTTGCAGAGCCATAAAACCAGTGGATTAAAATCAATACCGTAGTCACAGCAGGGGTCACCCACGGCCACGCAAATATGCAGAGTAATCTTTCATCTAATTTAACGTTTGCAGAAAGTATACTGTGTGCTAGTATTTGACACCTGTTTGGCAGGTGCAAAGACGCTCTTGGAGAAAGAGGGGTCATGTTCCAAAAGCAGCCCATTGTGCCCTGTTTCAAAGGTCCTCCACTGCTCTTTTGAACAGTCTTTTCCTTCCTTTCTGCCCGCTGTTCCTCTGGGCTTTCTGGAGAATCTGCAATCTGGTACCTTTAGTATTTACAGTGCTCTCACAGTCTCCCTAGACTACATTTCAACGTTTAGAGTCCAATGAGTTGCCATTTTAGTCAGGGAGGTGAGGGCAAAAGCTCCGGGAAGCAGTGAGTTCTGTCAGCAGCTCCTGGCATAATGCAGCGCCATGTCCCCGAGGTGAAGAGTAGAGATTATGTAATTTCTTTAACCACCAGCCCTAGCCTCAGCGACTGCAAACTGGTTGGCAAAGTGGGTCAAATCTGCTCTGAGCTAAAAACAGCTTCATGAAAAGAGCAGAACCAAAACAAGACAAAACAAAATAAAACAAACAAACAAACAAAAACCTAAACCCCCAAAACCTCTCATAGTGATGAAGATCATATGAAGCTCAAAGTTCAGTGTTTTCTGGTCATTTATTCACATGCTATCTCTGGCTTCTTTCAGAATAACAGCTGAAGTGAGTAGCCATGACAGGTCTCCCACGGCTCACAAAGGCTCGATAGTTATTATCTTGCCTGTTAGGGAAGAAGCATTGCTAGCCCCTGATCTACAGTATTAGCCTCATCCCTTGAAACAACTTGCAGGATAAGAAACACCCCTTTCAACTTCCCCACAGAATCTTTATTGAGGGCACACCAGTGTGCAGCTTTTCTTGCATTTAATTTTAATTCACTTTTTTTTTTTTTCTCTCCCCAGTGGAATATTTCGGAATGTCAGGCATTGTTGCTCTGGTCACGGTAGGCCTGAATTTAGATTCTTTAAGCTTTAAACCGAGGATGGAGTTCATAATTACTAAGTGAGTTTCCTGATGTGTATTCAGTAGAACTTCAGTGCTTGAGCAGTCTTGTCTTTGAGGAGGCTAATGCAATTCCATTTATATACATATTTCTATCTCTAAAGTTTCAATGTGCCAACGATGATTAACATGAATGATATTCTCATTCTGAGTAAAGGATCAGTGGTTCAGAGACCATAGTGCCACAGTGCCTTCTCTATGTCACACTGATAGAGTTACCCTTTGAATTGTGGGTGTTTTTCCTTCACATCACACTTGGGTGACATCATCCTAACGTGTGAAAGAAGGAAGAAGGAAGGAGGTCAGAGCAAGATGCAGCATCAGCAAAACTCTTACCTACCTTTCCCACCTGGTATTAAAAAAATGTCATGTGGATGGAGGTGGGGGTGGGGTGGGAGTTAGGGGCTGGGGATCAGTGTCTTCTCAGACAAATGGATTAGCCTTTCTCTGAGAAACCATGCAAAATCACAGAATTGTTGAGAATCCAGACACCAAGTTGGAATCTACCAAAGAAGTTCTCATATCAAATGAAAGCAGATGTGGACAATATGCCTTAACTTTTGACTTTTCCCGTGAAAATTTGTTCAGTGTAAAAGTTGCTTTTCAAGAATTAAAAAAAAAAAGAATGTTTTTCCTCTATTATTTAGCATTTAAATTATCCTGTAAAAAAACCACCTGTGATAGAGCAAGGGTTTTTGTTTGTTTGTTTGTTTGTGTGTTTAAATTTTTTATGTTTTGGTTTGGCAAAATGAAACAAAATTGGCACCTAGAACTTTTGTTACTTTGCTGTGTTTGTAAATGAAGCTTAGGACTAACTAACTGGTTCATAAAGCTTATTGATTAGTGTAACAACTGAACTTGGATATCCTCTTGAGACTGGTTGTACTGCCTTTCAACATGATTGTAATTACTCACTCTATTAATTCAATTGTTTATTTATTTATTTTTTTTTACTTAAGCCAATCATCTTTTCCTGTCTGTTATGGCCTGGCTATTGAATTTTAAGCCTGAGGTAATGGGAATAAGACATTAAGGAAAAAAAAAAAAGAACAAAAAACAAACAAGAACAACCCAAAAAAACCAAATAGCCCCAACAAAACCATGCTATTGTTAAATGGCATACATGTTTATATAAAAAAAAAAAACTAATGATAAGTATTCTAAAATTATGTGCTTTTTGGATCCTACTATTTGCAAAGGGATTGTTAGACCTTATGTAAGATAGTTTTTAAAAATCATTCAATTTATCAGTTTTTCTCTGACAGCTGAAGTAAGTGCTGGGATTTCAGGCCCTCCATACCTTTCTCCACAGGCGCTCTGAGTGGCTTGAATTAGGAGATAGAAATCACTTGGAGACCTACACCATGTGCTAATTATATCAGACAATATGCTTTATCTGCAGCTCAACTGAGGCTTCCTAATGCTTCTTCCCTAGCGTAGATCTGGAGAGGAGACTGCTTTGGGGCAGCCAAAAGGGAAAGTCCCCAGAGAGGGAATCCAACGGAGGCAGGACTTGCCATCTGCCTGTAGATACCAGATCTGGCCCTGACTCATGCAAGCCAGCATGTTGAGAACATCATAGGTACTTCAGAAGCAACCTGAGAGGAGTCTACTGCTCTCCCTTGCTGTCAGCAGCACAACAGTTGAGGGACACAGAAAAAGTCCAACCAGAGTGGGTCAGATTGAAAACACAGGAAAAGAACCGGGTTTCCAAGACTTGCAGGAATTCAGCAGATTGGAAAGCAGACAAGCGAGGTTTTTCCAACGTAAGGGGAGGAGCGTGTGCAAGTTCCAGCAAGAGAAGCGCTGATGAGGCATTTGGGGCACCATCAGCTGTCACCTGAAGGCGCCCGGGAGCCTCTTTGTAAAACACCCTTGCCCTGGGCTTTGAAGTGGCATCTCCAGTAATTAGATAAAGTGCTGGCTGATACCAGAGAAGCTGGCACATCACCAGCCTGGGAAGGGCTTCAGTTCTCTGCTGTTACCGCTGTGTTGTGAGAGGCAGCCCATGAGTCTTGCTGTGGTGAAAAGATAATGACGGAGGCCACGGCTTCCGCTGAGAGAACACTGATGGGCATGCTGTAGGTGCCTTTCTATGTGAAAAAGAGTACGTTAAAAGTGCATTGATTAAAATGTCATTTCCCTGTCAACCCTCCCAGGTTCTTAATAATGTGTTCCTCTGTGTATGAACATTTAATTTATGTGTTCTTTGGAATCGTTGTTGGCTGTGGAGAAACCAAATATTTCAAATTTCACTCCCTGGTTTTCACTGTCGTCTTATTTATAACAGTGAATTTTGTAAGGTAATGATTATATTTTAAAGTTTCTTTTGCTGGGCTTAGATTATTTTTTGTGTATATGTGCATATATGTATTCAGGTCTGTGTGTGTGTCTGTGCACGTGTGTGTATGTGTGTGTGTGTGTGTGTGTGTTTGTGCATGTGGAAGCCTGAGCTGATGTTGGATGTCTTCCTCTACATCTTTCTCTACCTTATTTAAAAATAAAAAAATTACACTTTTATTTCTTTATTATTTGTTTGTGTGTGTTTGCACGCACACACATACGTTCACATATTTTGAGGAAACATCGAAGGAGTTGACTCCTTCCTTCCACTATGTAGCTCCTGAGGATGGAGCACAGTTTTCATCTGCTGACCTAGCTCTACTGGTCCTTGGGCTGTATTTTCTGAGGCAGACTCTCTACCTGAACCTGAAACTCCCTGATTCAGCCAGACTGACATACCATCAGGTCCCAAGGCTGTCCCTGTTTCTGTTTCCCTAACATTGGGGCTACTGGCACAGGCTACTGCTTCTGCCTTCAGATTGGTTCTAGTGACTTATCGATAACCTATGCTGTTTTCTCATTCCTGGAACCTTTTGAATGAAGCTTAGTACTGAGTATGTGATTTTTAGCCAGAGGTAACAGTCCTGAATGATGTATGTTTTGTTTATGTATACTATTCTTCTGCCCACAGGTTGCTTACTGTGATTTTAGTGAGCCCTATCTTGATGCACTCAAGTTATGAATATGATTGGCGATGGGGAGTTGTTATCGCATGGTCTGGAATTAGAGGCGTTTTTAGCTTACTCCTGGCTCCTGATATATACAATTTCTCTGAAAATAAAGTAGAGGCACCACATATGGTAGGGAAAGTGATCACGTGTTACAATTATTTTTATTTACTCATTATTACTAATTTTGTAGCATACTATACCTGATCTTCAAGTTAACCAACTTTGAATTAGATTTTTTTTTTAAACACGCTCTTTTCATTAGAAAAGGACATTGTCAGAGAGAAGCTTATGTTGACAGTGACAAGGGGCCAATGTTCACATGGGAATTATTAGCAGAGTCATTTGTTTTTTTTTTTTTTCGTTTCTTATTATTATTATCATTTATCACAGTTTATTAAATTTGTATTCCAGCTGTGGCCCCCTCCCTTGTCTCTTCCCAATTCCACCTCCCTCCCTCTTCTCTCCCTATACCCTTCCCCAAATCCACTGATAGGAGAGCTCCTCCTCCCCTTCTTTTTTTTTTTTTTTTTTTGTATTTTATTTTTTTCTTATCAGTTACATTTTATTAACTCTGTACCCCAGCCGTGTCCCGATCCCTCATTCCCTCCCAGTCCCTCCCTTCCTCCCTCATCTCCACCATGCCCCTTGCCAAGTCCACTGATAGGGGGGACCTCCTCCCCATTCATCTGATCCTGTTTTATCAGGTATCTTCAGGACTGGCTGCAAAGCTCTCCTCTGTGGCCTAACAGGACTGCTCCTCCCTTGGGGGGTGGGGAGGTCAAAGAGCCAGTCATTGAGTTCCTGTTAGAAATAGTCCTTGTTCCCCTCACTATGGGAAACCAATTGGTTACTGAGCTACCACAGGCTACATCTGAGCAGAGATTCTAGGTTACATTCATACATGGTCCTTGGTTGCATGTCAGTCTCAGAAAAGACCCTGTGCCCAGATATCTTTGGTCCTTGTGGAGCTCCTATCCTTTCCTCATCAGACTAACTCCCCTTCTTTCTTATGATTCCCTGTTCTCTGCCAAAGGTTTGATCATGAGACTTTGCTTTGGAAACACTAGCAGAGTCATCTGTAGACTTGATTTCCAACCTGACTCTACCATTCACAGGCTGGGCCACTCCTCAGCTCACTGAACCTCAGCTTCTAATTGAGGACTGAGATGATGCTTCATAAAATAGCTGACGCCTAATAAATGCTCAGTAAGTTTTACTGAGCACACATTTTTTCCCCCAATAGCTGTCAGAAAGTGTGAACTGGTAGCTAACATTTGGGTATCATTTTACTGTGTGTCCTAGGGCTGCCTTGTTAATAGAAATCCCCTGGACGCACTCCAAACCTATAGTCATGGTCTCTGGGCAGGGACCTGGGAGTCGGAGTGTCTGACACTTACCTCCGACGACTCCCATCAGTTTGGGAAAACATTTTGAAGGAGTTATTGTTATTAACTTCACTTTTCAGTGAAGGGACTGGCTATGGTTATAAGGGGCTGTCTGGCTCCAAAGCACGTGACAAATAGGTGACAGAGCTAAAGCTGATGTCTTTTCGTTGGTTCACTGTGGAGTTTTCTCCCCACCATGCAGGTGGCCCCAGCCTTGCTGACCTTATAATGCTTCTGCTAGATGAGATAGCTCTGGAAAGATCTCTCAGGGTCCTTATCTTAGAATACACACAATTAGTTTTTCCCCCCTCATTAAACTTGAAAGTTAATTTCTACCCCTGTGTACAGTGTTCACAAAACGACCCCATTCACTTTTACTTATTAGATACAGAATTTAGAAATATGGACTGAGTTAAAATTTTGCAAGTGATTAAATGAACATTGTTCACACCAGGAAAGATATTTGCTGTCTTGGCTCTAACATCTATGTTTTGTTTTTAGTTTATATTCTATCTACAACTACTATCTTTACTGACAACAGGAATAAATTCATATATGATGCTTCAGTCAGCCAAGATATTAGGTAAAGTATATGTAGTAGTCAGAGGTTTACTGGAGAGAAAATGCAAATAAAGTATTAATGGAGGATTGTGTAGACATTTCTCATGGAGCCCAGGAATTGGCTTAGAAACAGCTTCTTTTCATTAATGGATTGTATATAGATAATTCATTGATTGCAACATTGGCTTATATAAATGTTATAGAAGCCAAGTGAATAGAGCATTAAAAAAAAAAAAAAAAAAAAAAGGACAGGTCTTTCCCCTTGTACCAAAAATGTCTAGAGTAATAGGATGATTCTGCTGTGCCAGGCTGTCCAGAGACCTGGATTCCCCTTTTCTTACTGCTTGTCTGTTCTACAGGTTGCCTTTGTGCTTGTAGGGTAAGAGCTTACCGTGGCTACGGTCTAGTTAATATGAGACGAACTGCTTGTGTCCACTGTCTAAGCAGTTAACAGGAAGCTTGGATGTGGGGACTGGAGGAGGAGCAGCTTTTCTTCAAGAATAAACCTATCATTTCCATGCACATTCCATTGGCTAGAGCTTCATTTCCTGAGATACATGAGTGACAGAATCTGGAAGTCTTTATTTTTTTCTGGCTGGCCGTGTTTTTAGTCAAAAGTCAAAGATTGGCAAAAGGATGAAGGAGAGAAAAGACATTGGGAGACGTCTCCCAAGTTCTGCCATAGCTGCCGATCTCCAAAAGGCATTTGAATTTGGAGACAAAAATATGCATAGATACAATAAAATCACAAATGAGAACATTTAATAATGTCTAAGAGGAAGTTGAAGCTATTTATAATACAATACATAGGAACAGTGAAATAACAAATAAACATATCAGGTAGAAAATCCAAAATAAAATCGTTGGTAGCAGTGGGGTCAAGAGGAGGGGATAAAAGCTTGAGTGGGTACTCTGCTAAGGCCTTCCTTTTTTTATTTTTGTGTTTTAAATCACAGGTTTGTGTGCTCTCTCCCTCCCAAGACAAATGGCCATCCAAAATGCCATCCATCACATACAGCAGATTATACTGAACACAATCAATTTATATAAGACAGAAAAAATTTTGACAAACGTTAACTGGAACGTGGTAGAAGAAAAAGCAAGGATTGAATATAATCCTGTGAGTTGATACATACAACAATTGTCTTATTTCCCTATTGGGGTCTTCCTGTCTTTCTTGATTCAATATTTATTTTTTTATATTCTTGACTCAATATTAAAAACATGATTCTGGGGCTGAGGAGACGGCTCACACAAGCCTCAGGACCTGAGTTTGATTCCCAGCACGCCCATAGAAAAGCCTGGTGATCAGTGCACGCTCATGATATCTGTGCCAGGGGCCCTGGAGTTCACCAGCTAGCCACAACCACCCTACTCCATGGGCTCCCGCTTCCAACTTGGTTCCAAAAGCTGAATGTCTACAATTGTCAAGCAACAAATTTACTTAATAAAGACCCCCCCCCCCTTGAAAAGTAAAACATAAACAAAAATAAAAAACAAGGTGGATGGCCATTCTGAGGAACAGCTGAGGTCAGCCTCTGGCCTCTGCTCACATGTGCACACATGTACCCACACACAGACACACATATGAACCACATTTGTGTACATGCACAGGCACACATGCTGGGGAAAAAGAGGGAAACTATTGATTAGCTTTGCTCTCCTGGTGAAGCAACTTTAATTCTGTCCCTAAAAAGACAGTCTTGGTGACTGGCCTTCCTATCAGATACAAGGAGAATGGACATTTGTCAAAATGAATTCCAAGCAATGACCTTTGCTGAGGTGATACTTGCATCAGGCTGAGCTCCTGAGAAGAGCCCTCCCCGTGTACTAGACAAAGCAGAAAACACAGACTGAAGTACAGAGTAGTGGAGTTGAGATGGCTTTGGAGGAGAAGTCGGCTGCTAAATCTCCCAAAGGAGTATTTCTATCATGCCAATGGAAAACAACAGTTTCCTAAGGAAGAAGAGCCTTACTCCAGTTAGGCAGGGCTCAGCACGTCAGTGCTGAACCGGTCTGAACCGGTTTTACTTATTTTTAACTTTGTCTTTTCAGATTTTAAAACAGACACACACTGTTCAGGTTTCCCATCTTCCCAGCGGTTCGAATGAGGAGTCCCCAACAGATGAGGTTTTAATAGAGGAAGCCAGATTGCATGTAGCTATTATACAAATGGTTGGTATCATTCAAACAATCCTTTTTTTTTTTTTTTTTTTGTCTTACATGCCTTTAATCCTCACAATTTTGTGGTGACTAATGAACCTTTCTGTCTCCTTATATAGTCTACTGACTGTCAAAATTGGTCTTGGAGTTATGGAAATGTATTTATTTATTTGTGTGTGTGTGTGTTTGTATGTGTATACACATGTGAAGGACAGAAGTTGATAATGGGTGTCTTTCTCAGGTGCTCTCCACCTTAGTTTTTGGAGACAGTATCTTTTCCTGAACCCAGAGTTCACTATTGGCCAGCAAGCCCTCCTGATCCCCCATTGCTGGAATATAGGCTAGGACTGAGCCCAGCCTTTCACATGGGTGCTGGGGATTCAAACTCCTGCTAGCATGGCATGTGCTTGACTGACTGAGCTGTCTCTGTAGCCTGAGTTATGAAAACTTAGGCAAAACCAAACCTTCCTTCCTTGGGCCTTGATGTCAAGTCACAAACATTTTGTTTCTACAACTAGAAAGTTTTAACTGTCACTTTGTGGTCTCTTTAAATAGTTGAAAGGTTATTATTATTATTATTATTATTATTATTATTATTATTATTATTATTATTTGGAGATAGGGTCTCACTAGGTAGCCCAAGCTGGTCTTGAACTCATGATGATTCCGTCTTCTGGGTTCTGGAATTACAGGTGTAATGTCACCGCACTCAGTTGAAACTGCTTTTTGTAAATGTAATCTGCCGAGTTCTTCCTATATAAGATTCCCACCTGTTTGCTTAGCTTCCAGTAGTTCAATAAGTCGACAGAACCCGTGGTGTACTCATGACTGATTGTTGGGGCTAGTAATTATAGTGTGAGTTGGACCAAGAAGCATACAATGGAGCTGGCAAGCTAGCTGCCCAGTGAGTAAGGGCACATATCACCTAGCCTGAAGACGTGAGTTCGATACCCCGGAACCGATTAGTGGAAGGAGAGAACTATTCCCACAGATTGTCCTCTGGCTTCCTTGTGCTCCCACAAACAATATTAGATGCATGCTTTAAAAAAAATTTTTTTTTTTTTTTTTGAGGCAGGATTTCACTGTCACCCAGGCAGACCTAGAACTCATGACCATCTTCCTGCCTCTCCAGTGTTGGGATTACAGGTGTAAGGTTCAGTTCTAGGCCACGTCATTTATGCTTTGATCCTTTGTAATTTGTATTTAAAAATAACTATATGTAAATAGACATAAATATAAAACATGAAAATGTTAAACATGTTTTAGAGCAGCTTTGAAAAGCAGTGTAATGATGGAGTACTCGGAGTAGAGGCGGCTCGGATATTAATTGGTGCAACGAAAAGCTACTGCCCCATTCAGGGAAAGTAAGTGGGGCGCTTCTTTAATTGACATGTTCCAAGTAGAGTGACTGTGTGACGGTGAACACACTGAGAATTAAATGTCCGGACTAACCCATCTATCATTTCACCTATCTGCATCCATCTGTCTGTCCATCTGTTCACCCATCCATTCATTCATCTATCCAGTTAACTTTTTTTATCTTCTCCCTTCTGCCCCTTTTCCTTCCCTACTTCCACCTTTCTTCTCTCCATCTTTCCCTCCCTTCCTCCCTCCCTCCTCTTATTTCTTTCTCCCTCCTTTTCTTTTTTATGCTGGGCCTTGAACCCAGGGCCTTGAGTATGCTAGACAAATGCTGATCACTGTCTACAGCCCTACCCCTATTTGTCTTGTTTGAATGCCTTTCTCTACCCTGCCTCCTACTCTCATCAGTTTCATAATTTTGGAGAGGATTCAGGCTTAGCTAAGAGACAAGGGGATTCAGGAATGAGAACCAATATAGCTTTAATTGCTCTTATAATTGTTTCACTTTTGTATCATCTTCACTAAGTTATTGGGAAAGTTATAGAAGCCTGGGTATTCTTCATCGACTTCTCTCTGGGGATGGCGTGAACACTGGAGTAGTTGGCCTGGTGATGCAATGCTAGATGCAATGCAGTCTGGTGGGAAAAGCTCAGTGTCTTAGAGACGTGTCAATGTCTGATCACCGTCCTGGCAAGCATCAGTGAGTGGTCAGTCTGAGACAGTGGTAGAGATAACAGCTAGGCAGTCATTACTATTTCAACAGTGTGGTAATCTCTGTGGGAGACCTGTCTTGGCCACGGATTACATTTGGGAAAGTTGGAGCATTCAGTTGCCTTTAGGGTAGGGTAACATGAAACAAAAAGAAGCATAGTTCCAGAACTCCAAACGGGGCTGGTCTAGAAAAGCTTTAATTAGGTTCTGTCCCAGGTCAGTAATACATCTGGGAAGAGGGGCACAGGAGTCTCAGGCTAAAAATGTTACTGAAACATGACCATGGTGGACAGGTGAATAGTTTCAGGAGCTAAGGGCTGAGTAGGCATATTCAGTAATCCCACATTAAATTTCTATTTAGCATTTTCCCTCATTTTTATTGTTCTGACTGAGACACTATTTTAAATATGTGTATTTTTTTTTAGATTCATGAGTATTTCTGATGTCTCAACTTATGTGAGAGCTAGAAGTTGGCTTATAAAGTTTAAAAACATGTTAAATTACTTGGAATATCACAAAGAAAGGGTACTTTTTAGTGTACCTGGGTAAGTATTATGAACCTTTAATAGTGGCATGCTTACAATATCACCATTTCAACATTTTAGAATATATTTCTCCTTCTCCCCCTTCCAAACTAATTTTGTGGCAGATGTTAACAGGTTACGTTGTGACTGAACAGTGCGTTTGCCTTTTCTGTTCTGTCTTATCAACTTCATTGACACCCTTATCAGAGAAAATGATGGCATTTTAAGGAGGAAAATAAATCCCTCAAAGAAATATAGGAAAACATAATAAGAACTGAGTAAGTCCCTTAAAGAAATACAGGAAAATACAATTAAATAGGAGAAGGAAATGAATAAAATTGTTCAAGACCTAAAAATGGTAGCAATAAAGGAAACATAATCTGAGGCAATCCTGAAGATGGAAAATGTAGAGAAGAGAACAAGAACTACAATGCAAGCATCACCAACAGAATAGAAGAGATGGAAGAGAGAATCTCAGGCATAGAAAATACGATTGAAGAAATCAATATATCAGTCAAAGAAAATGTTAAGTATAAAAAACTCCTGACACAAAACACCCAAGAAATTTGGGACACTATGAAAAGACCAAACCTAAGAAATAATAGGAATAGAAGAAGAAGGAGAAGACTCCCACTTCAAGGCCTCAAATTATTTTCAACAAAATCACAGAAGAAAACTTTCCCAACCTAAAGAAAGAGATGCCTGTAAACATACAAGGAGCATACAGAACACCAAATAGATTAGACCAGAAAAGAGAATAATCCTGCCACATAATGATCAAAACACTAAATATACAGATCAAAGAGAGAATATTAAAAGCTGCAACGGATTCTAGGTTATATCCATATATGGTCCTTGGTTGGAGAAACAGTTTCATATATTTTGTCCTTGTGGAGCTCCAGTACTCTCCCACTCATACTAACTCCCTCCCCCTTTTATCATATGATTCCCTGCACTCTACCAAAGGTTTGGTTATGAGTTTCAGCATCTGCTTTGATAAGCTGCCAGGTAGAGTCTTTCAGAGGCCCTCTGTGGTAGGCTCCTGTCCTGTTTCTTGTTTTCTCCTACTTCCCATGTCCATCCCATTTGTCTTTCTAAGTGAGGATTCATCATCTTACCCCGGATCCTCATTCTTGTTTATCTTCTTTAGGTGCCCATATTTCAGTATATTTATCCTATATTATAGGATAAATAAGTGAGTATATACCATGTGTGTCTTTCTGCTCCTGGGATACCTCACTCAGGATCATCTTTTCTAGATCTCATCATTTGCCTGCAGATTTCATGATTTCCTTGTTTTTAATTGCTGAGTAGTATTCCAGTGTATAAAGTACCACAATTTCTGTATCCATTCTTCTGTTGCTTGGATGTAGCCCATGGTAGCTCAGTATCCAAGTGGGTTTCCCTAGTAAGGGCAACAGGAACTATTTCTGACATGAAATTAATGACTGGCTCCTTTACTCCCCCCCCCCCCCAAGGGAGTAACAGCCTTGCTAGGCCACAGAGGAGGACTTTGGAGCCAGTCCTGAAGAAACCTGATAAGCTAGGGTCAAATGGAAGGGGAGGAGGACCTCCCCTAGAAGTGGACTTAGAAAGGGACAGGGAGGAGATGAGGGAGGGAAGGTGGGGTTGGGAGGGATGAGGGAGGGGGCTATGGCTGGGATACAAAGTAAATAACCTGTGATTAATATTAAAATATTAAAAAATTAAAAAAAAGCTGCAAGGGAAAAAGGCCAAGTCACCTATAAAGGCAAACTTATCAGAATTATACCTGTCTTCTCATCAGAAACTCTAAAAGCCAGAAGGGCCTGGACAGATATCTTACAAACACTAAGAGACCACAAATGTCAGCCCTGACTACTATACCTAACAAAACTTTTACTCACCTTAGAGAGAGAAAACAAGATATTCCATGACAAAAACAAATTTAAACAGTACTATTCACAAATCCAGCCTTACAGAAGATACTAGAAGGAAAACTCCAACCCAAGGAGGCCAACTACATCCAGGAAAACACAGGAAATAAATAACCCCACAACAGCAAAAACAAAAGAAGAGAAGCGCATGCACACACACACACACACACACACACACACACACACACACACACAGTCTACCACCACCAACATCAGAATAACAGGAAGTAACAACCACTGGTCATTAATATCTCTCAATATCAATGGCCTCAACTCCCCAATAAAAAGACACAGATTAACAGAATGGATGCAAAAACAGGACCCGTCATTTTGCTGCATAGAAGAAACACACCTCAGCAATAAAGATGGGCATTACCTCAGAGTAAAGGGCTGGAAAAAAGGTTTTCCAAGCAAACAGACAAAAGAAGCAAGATGGAGTAGCCATTCTAATAGCTAATAAAATAAACTTTCAACCACAATTAATCAAAATATATGGAGGACACATCATACTCATCAAAGGAAAAATCAACCAAGATTTGTCTCAATTCTGAACATTTTTGCCCCAAATGCAAGGGGACCCAGATTTATAAAAGAAACATTACTAAAGCTTAAATCACACATCTAATCCCACATATTAGTAGGGGGAGACTTCAACACCCCACACTCTCCAATGGACAGATCATTGAGACAGAAACTAAATAGGGAAATAATGAAACTAACAGACATCATAAATCAAATGGACTGAACAAATATCTATGGGACATTTCACCCAACACAAAAGAATATATCTTCTTCTCAGCACCACATGGAACCTTCTCCAAAATTGACCATATACTCGGTCACAAAGCAAGCCTCAACAGATACAAGAAGATTGAAATAACCCTTTGTATCATATCAGACAACCATGGATTAAAGCTGGAACTCAACAACCACAGAAACAACAGAAAGCCTACAAATTCATGGAAACCAAACAACTCCCTACTCAATGACCGCTGGGTCAGGGATGAAATATAAAAAAAGAAATTAAAGACTTTCTAGTATTCAATGAAAATGAAGGTACAACATACCCAAACTTATGGGACACAATGAAAGAAGTGCTAAGAGGAAAGTTCATAGCACTAAGTGCCTTCATAAAGAAATTGGAAGGCAAATGGGATGGACATCAGAAGAGAAAGAAAACGGAACAGGATGGGAACCTACCACAGAGGGCCTCTGAAAGACTCTACCCAGCAGGGTATCAAAGCAGATGCTGAGACTCACAGCCAAACTTTGGGCAGAGTGCAGGGAATCTTATGAAAAGAGGAGATTGAAAGACTTGGAGGTGACAGGAACTCCACAAAAGAGAGCAACAGAACCAAAATATCTGGGCACAGAGGTCTTTTCTGAGACTGATATGCCAACCCAGGACTGTGCATAGAGATAACCTAGAACCCCTGCACAGATGTAGCCCATGGCAGCTCAGTCTCCCAGTAAGGGGAATAGGGACTGTCTCTGACATGAACTCAGTGGCTGGCTCTTTGATCACCTCCCCCTGAGGGGGGTGGGCAGCCTTACCAGGCCACATAGGAAGACAATACAGCTAGTTCTGATGAGATGTGAGAGGCTAGGGTCAGGTGGAAGGGGAGGAAGACCTCTCCTATCAGTGGTCTTGGAGAGGGGCATGGGAGGAAATGAGGGAGGGTGGGATTGGGAAGGAATGAGATGGGGCTACAGCTGAGATACAAAGTGAAAAGACTATAATAAAAAAAAAAGAAATTGGAAAGATCCCATACTAGTAACTTGGAAGCACATCTGAAAGCTCTAGAACAGAAAGAATCGAACACACCAAAGACTAGATGGCAGGAAATATTCAAACGCAGGGCTGAAATCAATAAATTGGAAACAAAGAGAACAATACAAAGAATCAATGAGACCAACAGCTGCTTCTTTGAGAAAATCAACAAGATAGACAAACTCTTAGCCAAACTAACTAAAAGGCAAAAGAAGAGTAAATTATCAAAATGAGAAATGAAAAGGGGGACATAACAACAGACAAAAAATGAGGAACTCTAAAAAATCCAAAAATGATAGATTTCACCTACCCAAGTTAAATCAAGATCAGGTAAACAGTTTAAATATTCCTATAACCCCTAAGGAAATAGAAGCAGTCATTAAAAGTCTCCCATAAAGCAAGCAAGCAAGCAAGCAAACAAACAAAACACCAGGGCCAGATGATTTGGGCACAGAATTCTATCAGACATTCAAAGAAGAGTTAATACCAATACTCCTCAAACTATTCCACAAAATAGAAACTGAAGAAATATTGCCAAACTCATTCTATGAAGCCACGGTCACCCTGATACCTAAACCACATAAGGACTCAACAAAGAAGAAAATTTCAGACCAATTTTACTCACAAACATTGACGAAAAAATACTCAATAAAATACTTGAAAACCAAATCCCAAAACACATCAACTACATTATCCACGTGATCAAGTAGGCTTTATTCTAGGTAAGCAGGGATGGTTCAACATATGAAAGTCCATCAATGTAATCCACCACATAAACAAATTCAAAGAAAAAAAAAACATGACCATATCATTAGATGCAGAAAAAGCCTTTGACAAAATCCAACACCCTTCATGATGAAAGTCTTAGAGAAATCAGGGATACAAGGCCCGCATCTAAACATAATAAAGGAAATATACAGCAAGCTGATAGCCAACATCAAGTTAAATGGCAAGAAACTCAAAGCAATTCTAATGAAATCAGGGACAAGACAAGGCTGACTACTCTCTTCATATCTCTTCAACGTAGTCCTAGCTAGAGCAGCAAGACAACTAAAGGAGATCAAGGGGATACAAATCAGGAAGGAAGAAGTAAAAGAATTCTTATTTGCAGATATGATAATATATATGTGTCCCCCAAAATTTCACCAGAGAACTCCTATAACTGATGAACACCTTCAGCAGAGATTAATTAAAAAGATTAACTAAAAAATCAGTAGCCCTCTTGTACACAACAACAAACAGTCTGAGAAAGAATTTAGAAAACTACACCTTTCACAATAGCCATAAATAATATAAAATATCTTGGTATAGCTCTAACCTAGCAAGTGAAAGACCTGTATGATAAGAATTTCAAGTTTCTAAAGAAAGAAATTGAAGATCTCAAAAGATGGAAAGATGTCTCATGCTTGTGGATTGGTAGGATTAACATTGTAAAAATTGCCATTTTACCAGAAGCAATCTACAGAGTCAGTGCAATCCCCATCAAAATACCAACACAGTTCTTTACAAACTTTGAAAGAACCATTCTAAACTTCATATGGAAAAACAAAAACCCAGAATAGCTAAAATAACCGTATACAATGAAAGAACTTCTGGAGGTATCTCCGCCCGTGAGTTCAAGCTGTACTTCAGAGCAATAGTAATAAAAACTGCATGGTACTAGCTTAGAAATAGACTGGTTGACCAATGGAATTGAATTGAAAACCCAGAAATAAACTTACACACCTACAGACACTTGATTTTTGATAAAGGAGCCAAAACCATACAATGGAAAAAAGCATCTTCAACAAATGATGCTGGTCTAACTGGGTATCTACATGTAGAAAAATGCAAATAGATCCATATATATCACCGTGCACAAAATTAAAGTCCATGTGGATCAAAGACCTGAATAGCACACCAGATACACTAAATCTATTAGAAGAGAAAGTGGGAAAGAGCCTCGAACTCATTGGCAGAGGAGACAACTTCCTGAACTGAACATCAACAGCTCAGGCTTTAAAAATCACCAATTAATAAATGGGACCTCTTGAAACTGAAAAAGTTCCAAGAGGCAAAGGGCACTGTCAATAGAATGAAATGACAGTCTACAGATTGGGAAAAGATCTTCACCAATCCTACATACAACAAAGAGCTAATATCCAAAATATAAACTCAAGAAATCAAACAAATAAACAAAATAACCCAATTAAAAAATAGGGCACAGGAGGCTGGAGAGATGGCTCAGAGGTTAAGAGAACTGTCTGCTCTTCCAGAGGTCCTGAGTTCAATTCCCAGCACCCACATGGTGGCTCACAACCATCTATACCCTCTACTGCCCTCTTAGAGCACTAATATGCATAAATAAATAAATAAATAAATAAATAAATAAATAAATAAATAAAATAAGATCTTTAAAAAAAAAAGGGGCACAGATCTAAATAGAGAATTCTCAGCAGAGGAAATCTCGAATGGCTAAGAAGCACTTAAAGAAATGCTCAACGTCCTTAGTCCTCAGGGAAATGCAAATCAAAATGACTGAGATTCCATCTTACACCTGTCAGAATGGCTAAGATCAAAATCTCAAGTGCCAGCACATGCTGGCTAGGATGTGGAGAAAGGGGCACACTCCTTCCTTGCTGGTGGGAGTGCAAACTTGTACAACCACTTTGGAAATCAATCTGATGCTTTCTCAGAAAATTGGGAATAGTGCTACCACCCCTGGTATGTACTAAAAAGACGATCCACCATACAACCAGGACATTTGCTCAACTATGTTCACAAAAGCTTTATTTATAACAGCCAGAATCTGGAGACAACCTAGATGTCCCTCAACTGAAGAATGGTTAAAGAAACTGTGGCATATTTACACAATGGAATACTACTCCGCTTTTAAAAACAAAGAAATCATGAAATTTGCAGACAAATGGATGGAACTAGAAAAGATCATCCTGAGTGAGGTAACCCAGACCCAGAAAGACACACATGGTATCCACTCACTTATAAGTGCATTTTAACTATATAGTACAGGATAAACATACTACAAGGCACAGACCCAAAGAAGATAAGTAACACTGAGGATCCAAGGGAGGATGCATAAATATAACTTGAAATGGGAAATAGAATTGACAGAGGTAGTGGCTGAGGAGAGGGAACAAGATAGGAGAGGGGCACAGAGAATTAAGGGGGTGGAGATCAAATCCTGGGGAGAGTGAGGACAAGAGGAAAGAAGGCCTGTAGAGAAAAAGAGAAACTGAGGGTGGAGACATCTCTGTGACAAGCTGGAGACCTAAGTCAGGGTAGGCTCCTGGGAGGATATGAGGGGGACTCAAGCGGAGACTCCTAATAGCAGAGGCCAGAGAGACTGAAGAGGACATCCTCTAACTAGACTAGTCTCCTAGCAGAGGGAGGGGAGCACCAACCCACCCACAAAAACTTTGACCCAAAATTTACCCTGCCTACAAGATGTGCAGGGATAAAGATAGAGTAGATAGGGCAGAGGTTAAGGGAATGTCCAACCAAATGCCTGGCCCAACCAAAGACCCACCCTATGGGAGATTGCCAACCCCTGACACTCTGAAAAATACCCTACTAAGGTTGCAGACAAAAGCTATCAGAGTTGTAGACATCTTGTGGAAAAAGTTGGAAAAGGACCTGGAGGTGACAGAAACTCTACAAGAAGACCAACAGAGCCAACTAACCAGGGCCCAGAGGGGCTTGCTGAGGATAAGGCATCAACCAAGGACTATGCATGGGCTGGATCTAGATCCCCCTACAAAGATGTAACTGATGGGCAGCTTAGGCTTCATGTGGGTCCTCATGTAAGGGAAGTGGGAACCGTATCTGACATAGACTCTCTTGCCAGCTTTTTGATCATCTCCCCCTGGCAGGAATGCCTTGCCAGGCCACGGGGAAAGAAGACCTGCTCAATCCTGATGAGACTTGATGAGCTGGGGTGGGTGGTAAAGGGACCGTTCCTTTTCTGAGAAATATGGGAGGGGGAAAGGGCAGGGAGGGTGGGACTAGAGGTGAACAGGGGTGGGGCTACAACCAGAATGTAAAGTGGACAACAACAAAAAAAATTTTTTAAACAATGCTGATAAATAACATATTTTCCTCTATGCTTATTGTTTCTTTGTAGTGAGAATTTTAGTTTCTTTATAAAATGTAACTGATAAGAAAAAAATAAAATACGAAAAAAAACACACAAATATTGTAAGAATATATTTTTATTTTAATCTCAGGTATGGGATATGGGGGTGTTCCAGATTGTCCACAGCAGCTGACTATGACTTGTCTTGTTCTCTAGCAGAGGCGTGATTTTGCAAGCTGCAGATAGTTTCTGTGAGTGTGTGATGTTTGGAATTCTGGGGACTCTCCAGAGGGTATCGGGATTGTTGGTGGTAGCAGGGTTGTTGTTGGGTTGTTGGCTGGTTGCTGTTGGTCGTTGTTGGTTGCAGTTTGTTAAGTAGTCATGTGTGAAGAAGAAACAACAATAAGAAGAAATTAGATATCCTGACAGCAAATATCAAACTTACCCCAAGGAACTCAGAGCTCCTAGTCAGCATGGGAAGTAGTCTATGATAATATCACCCCCTTTCATCTCTCTATTTTTTTTTTTTTTTTT
The DNA here is from genome assembly GCF_907164565.1 of Psammomys obesus. Taxonomy (NCBI): domain Eukaryota; kingdom Metazoa; phylum Chordata; class Mammalia; order Rodentia; family Muridae; genus Psammomys; species Psammomys obesus. The sequence goes on along the minus strand of NW_026596057.1, from coordinate 8,806,645 downwards.
TGGTCTCCTATCTAGTGTTATAGGGTTGAAAAGCTGAAAAAAGGGGTGGAAGAACCCACAAAGTAGACAAACTCTGGCTACATTTTTTTTGTTTTTGATTTATTATATCCATTAACAGAGCCATCCTTTTGCCTTCCTCTATTATAATCTGTGTATAAAATATGCTTGTTATTATTGTTGTTGTTGTTATTACTATTATTGTTTTGGTTTTCTTGAGACAGTATTTCTTTGTGCAGCTCTGGCTGACCCAGAACTCACTCAGTAGACCAGGCTGGCCTCTTACTCAGCAATCTGCCTGCCTCTGCCTCCCAAGTGCTAGGACTAAAGGCATGTGCCACCATGCCCTGCTGTATGCTTGTTATTCTTACTTATCTACTTCATATTATTTCTTTTTTGTTTAGACAGATGTTGGACTTCCCTGCTTACTGGTTATACTTTCAATGATCTAATATTTTATTTGCTGTTATTTTTTTCAGGAATAATAAATTTCTGATTTTTGTCTATCGTGTTATAATTTCAGAAGAGTTTGAATATGCAACACATGTTGTAACAATAATGTATATTTTCCCTGTGATAATACATTTTTGGCCAATTGCAAGAGAGTTAAATGTATCGGCACTGATATCCATAAACTACTATTTTATGTTTTTATATGCATTAGAATCAGCACTGAAGGTATTGTGGAAAATAGAAATATGTTGCATAAAAGATAATTAAGATATTTTGAATCTACTTTTGCCACCTTATTACCTAAATAACTTGACATCAGAAGCTATTTGCTATTACATCTGATGGGATCCTGGAATGTTAACAACCTTAGTCCCAGTCTTGGACATCAGCTAAGTTTCATAAAGGTAGAGAGACTCCCAAGGATTAGGTGAAAGAAAACTGAAAATTTCAGACATAGATGCCTCCCTTAAATTCTTCCTGAAATAATGCAGGAAATGAATAAACAAATACAAATGGACTGGATGGAGAGCCACATGTCAAGACAGATGGTTCAGTGATAGTAGATCACCATGCTTCCTTATTAATAGTATTACAACAACCGTGTTTACCGATTTTAAAATTCTGAACCACATTAAGCATTCTGATGTGGAAAATTAATAACTTAGGGGAATTTTAGACAAGCACCTTAAAATTCAGCTTTTAGACCGTAACTCATGGGGCTAGAGAGATGGCTCAGTGGCTAAGGACAGGCACCACCCTACCAGAGGGCCCAAATCCACTTCCCAGCATCCACACTAAGTGGCTCACAATTACTCATAACCGTAACTCCAGATTCTGAACATCTGATGCTCTCTTCTGGACTGTATGGGCACCTGCACTCTTATGGTGTACATAATCATAAGCTCAGGTGAATACACACACACACACAAAATAAAAAAGTAACATTTAGGATACAACTCATTTCTAGGTTACTTCAATTTTAAGTATTTTCCTATACATGTCGATATATAGTTGTCAAGGAGTAACAGACATTCTATTTGTGTGTTTTTTTAAACAGATACTAATTTTAAAAAGGAAGTATTTTCTTCAGAATTGGAATACTTTGGATTTTTTCATCATACTTTTTGGAATCGTTGATATACTGTGCATGTACTTCATCAAGCTGAGACCAGACAGCTTGCTTCTCATCCAGGTCACAGTGGTGATAGGATATTTAAGAGTAATCAGGTTTTTTCCTATCTTCAAGGTAAGGCTGCTTATGTTAAAATACGGTTTTTCTGTACAGTTTACTAAATGATTTAATAAGCTTCACTGTTTGGAGAGAAACAAGAGAAGGGGCTGTGTCTTCCAGAATGTTCCTCTAATAGATGCCTGCTTGGTTTGCACTCTCACCATGTTTTTCTCACAGCTTGCACCTTGCCTTCACAGAGGTTTTCCCAATCTCCCTAGACAAGGGCAGAGACCTGGGCTCTACACCCTTGGCTTGACACCCCATTCTTTTTGTCCTCATCTGTATGTCTAATTTTTATTTTCCTTCTATTTATTAATGACAAAAATTTAGTGTTCATAAGAATTGCTATTCAGAGTTGCATATGTAAAATCCACTTAAAGGAATAGTTTTGATTCTGTGATGTTTGCCTTATGAGTTGAGATATGAGCTAAGGGTTCATATATGAGACATACATATGTATCATGACTCATAATTGTAAGATACGTGATCATGTGTGATACAAACTACTGGAAATCAAAATGAGTCCTGAGGCTAGGACTTAGCATGGAAGAATTCTCTTTACACAGTCAGATTTTATGCAGCTATCTTGTGCACATAAATGCAAGATAATTGTCTTTTTAAATATTAAATAGTAGTTTATTCACTTTGTATCCCAGCTATAGCCCCCTTCCTCATTCCCTTCCAATCCCACCCTCCCTCCCTTATCTCCTCCCATGCCCCTCTCCAAGTCCCCTGATAGGGGAGGTCCTCCTCCCCTTCCATCTGACCCTAGCTTATCAGGTCTCATCAGGACTGGCTGCATGGTCCTCCACTGTGGACTGGCAAGGCTGCTACCCCCTCAGGGGGTGGTGATCAAAGAGCCAGCCACTGAGTTCATGTCAGAGACAGCCCCTGCTCCCCTTATTAGGGTACCACTTGGATACTGAGCTGCCATGGGCTACATCTGTGCAGGGGTTCTAGGTTATATTCATGCATGGTCCTTGTTGGAGTATCAGTCTCAGAAAAGACCCCTGTGCCCGGATATTTTGGTTCTGTTGCTTTCGCTGTGGAGCTCCTATTCTCTCCAGGTCTTACTATCTTCGCTTTCTTTCATAGGATTCCCTGCACTCTGCCCAAAGTTTGGTTATTAGTTTCAGCATCTGCTTTGATACACTGCTGGGTAGAGTCTTTTAGAGGCCCTCTGTGGTAGGCTCCTGTCCTGTTTCCTGTTTTCTCCCTCTTCCGATGTTCATCCTGTTTGTTTGTTTGTTTGTTTGTTTGTTTGAGACAGGGTTTCTCTGCATAGACTTGGCTGCCCTGGACTCACAGAGATCCTGTAGACCAACCCTGTAGACCATCTGCTCGCCTCGAGCTCACAGAGATCTGATTGCCTCTGCCTCCCTTGAGTGCTGGGATTACAGGTGTGCGCCACTGCACCTGGTTAAGATAATTTTTGTTTTTCCTAGGCAGAGTTTCTTTCTGTAGCACTGGATGTCCTGGAACTTAATCTTTAGACCAGGCTGGCCTTGAACTTGGAAATTCCATTTCCTCTGCCTCCCAAGTGCTGGGATTAAGGACATGTGCCACCACACCTGGTACAAGATAATTATTTTAGAAATAGTACTTTATGAAAAGCTTTAAAGATGGAATAAGGTTTTAGAGATATACTATTGTATAAACCAAATTTTTGTGTGACTTTTTTGGCAGAGATGTGGAAAAACTGACTGTACATCTCAAATGGGTCATCAATGACAGGCCAAAGGAATGATTTCCAGTCCACCCTGGCAAACTTATGAGTTTATTGGTGTTACAGAGATGTGGGTGACTCAAAGTTTCCTTTTCCTAGCAGTCTTTGCCATTAAATAATTTTGGGGAGAGGCTTTTTTTTTTCTTTTTTGAGATTAATTTATTATGTAGACAGTGTTCTGCATGCAAGTCAGCAGAGGGCACCGGATCTCACTATAGATGGTTCTGAGCCTACCATGTGGTTGCTGGGAATTGAACTCAGGGCCTCTGGAAGTTCAAGCAGTGCTCGCAACCTCTGAGCCATCTCTCTAGTCCAGGAAGAGGCTTTGTGACCCTTGTGAGTTTCAGAGACTTTCTGATACTTTTGAGTGGTTTATTTCCTGAGTCTTAAGGAGCCTTCCTCCGGAATAGAATATTTCAGTTTAGAGGAGCTTGTTAAACAACAAATCTATTCAGAGTGCCCCCAGCAATTCTCAATTAGATAGCCCTTCTGTTTAGTACCGCCTGAACAAAATCTTAATAAAGTATATTTAAGAAATCAATATTATTATATATTTGGGTTTTTTATTTGAGCGTTTACCCTTTGCCAGGAACCGGGTAAAGCACTTTCTATAACTTACCAGTTACGCTCTTGTGATAGCCTTGTGAGGTAGATGCGGCTTCTACATAAAGCTAGGCGCCCTAAAAATTAGACTCAGCCCAATGTGACTTTGAAAAGAAACTTCAATGAAGCCTCAGTGAAGCTTGGGAGAATATTGGGGATCTTGATCTTATTTGCCCTAGGAGTTGTGGTTAGCTCAGTGGGCATCAGTGTGTCACAGAGGAAAGCTTTGGAAATATTTTCTTTAAACGAGATCCCCAACCCCAAGTTCATAGTCCAAAAGGCAGCTAAGAAAGTCTTCTTCTGTTCTTTTAATTCCTTCACTACTATTTTCTTGTTATTTCCTCTTAATATTTCCTCACCACCAGCATGTTCTCTGTTGTGTGATTGACAGTGGTTTGTGATTGACAGCCTTGTTGTATGATTGACAGTGGTTTCAGCAGATTTCCAGGCCTTACGTATTATATGCATTTTGTTCAGGAGGAAATGGAGTCCTCAGAGTCACAGGTTACTTGCTGAAGGTCACAGAGCTGGCCACTGGAGAGCTGTTAGAAGAGACCCTTATTCTCTTAAGTCCCTGCACTGGCTGGCCTCGGCCTAAAAGTAGAGACCTGTGGAACAAGGAAGAAAGGTGGCCTGCGAGGTGCAGAGAGGAGGTTTATTCTTCCCCAGCAGTTACCCGGGTTACTGGGCCATCCACTGCTTGTGCTTTCTGAAATCAGAGAGTCCAGAGACTGAGAGACAGGGCCATGCTAGAGAGTCCACCTAAAGCCACAGAGTCATTTATTCATAAAACTTTGATTTCTCTAGGGAGTGACTGCAAACCCAAGTGTGTGTGGAATCAGAGACCCTTTGGAGGCAGGCCCTGCTAGATTGCACCCCGCAGCGTCTGGCTCTACTTCTGGGAGAGACCCAAACTCTGCATTTCTAGAAAGTTCCTGGACGTGTTTTTGTTGGCCTATACATGACACTGAGAACCTTTGCTGGGGATAATGTTTTTCTTCACAATTGTCTTTCTTCCTTTCTTTGTTAAAAAATTATCATGGGATTTTTCAAATAGAACTATATTTTTATTAATTCTCCTCTTCTCTCCCAACCCTCTCCTCTTCTTGTAACTCCCCTCTTGCCAGGCTCTTTTCTACTTTACATCGCACATGCTCTGTTGCCCTCCCTACTGTCCTCAGTGCCTTCTAGCCCTCCTGTGAGGTCTCCATCGTGGTTTTGTGGCCTGTAGCCACACTCACCCCTGCTTATGCACATAACCATTGCAAACTAGAGCCTCATGAGAGAACATACACTTAATGAAATGTATGATTTTCCCACCCCTGTTATTCCAGATTATAATACCAATACTAATCAATATGGCAGATGTACAGATCAAAAAGAGCCTCAGCTTGATGTACAGTATTACAAAAGGCTATGTCAAAAGTCAGGAAGATGCCAAACTTTTGGTAAGGCAAATTTCTGGTCGTGAATCAATCTATCAGGTAAGAAACAAGCAGTGGCCTTTTTAAATTTTTTTTTGAGGAGATGGTGTGGATGGGAATGGCTTTACTTAGGAGTATTCATATCTTGTAAGATCAGTTTGTCAGGTATTTGACCAACAGACAGATTTCAGTAGTCAAACAGGTTCAACTATTTGTTATACAAGATGCTTCAGAGAACAGTCTGAACTTTTAATTTGTGTGTGGGTGTGCGCACACAGGCTTGTGATCTCGCGTGTGCTCTCGTATGTGGATGCATGGTTGTGTGTGGGTGGGTGAAATTGGGTATGCTATGTGAGACCCTATCTCCAACAAAACAGGACACAACAAAACAAAACCACCCAAACCAAACTAAAGCCAAAACAAACCAAACCAAAACAAACCAAACAAAAAACACCAGAAAGAGAACTGAAAACACTGAAGGAAGCCAGAATTGAACTGGGTGCTGGTGGAGCCTCATGGTGAGGTTCATGGTTGTGGAATCAGTGCTGGTGATGAGATAGAGGTGAAAGTTGAGTAGGTCAAGTCCTGTTTCGCAGTCTGAAAGGCTGGACCAGTTGGGATCAGCAGCTTTCTTTGAAGCTGTCCTGAAGGCAAGCTCTGATGAAGAGCAACTGAAGCAGTCTTAGGCAGAACAGTGTAGGATGCTGGAATATCTGTGTCAGCATTTCAGCATCTTCCAGGATGAATCCTGTCAGGTCTGATCCAACATCACCAGTGTCTAGTTCTTTTGCACTGAAAACATATGATCTCTCACAAGAAATACACAGTCTTGTAAGGTAGGTACAGGATGCATAGAATCAATTAAGGATTTTTTTTTTCTGTTCCTTGCATGAGCAGAAGAAAGATATCTGTCTTTCTTAAGCCATTCTGGATAGCACACCAATCTTACCTGTACCATTTAAAAGAAAGGCATGATAAGTCTTGAGGATTTTGTAGCCAACAACATTTATTGGCTTTGCATAGCTGAGGTTCTGGCTGGAATTTCTCAACATTTGGAGACTGGACACAAATGTTAGCGCTAACTTAAACAACCACTTTTCCCTTATTTCCATTGGGCCCTCCAATAAGGCATCTTATGCCCCAAATCAGCAGAAAGGAATCTTAAGAAGACAAAGGTCCCATTCCCTTAGGTTGGAATGGAACAATGTCTCATTCCCGTAGGTTGGGGTGGGTAGGTTTTGGTTATTCTGTTGGGCTATGGATGTTCGTTGTCATTTAGTGGAGTTAGTTATGAAATAGTCTTGATCAGGGAAAAAGCAAGGTTTAGGAACTTAGACTCGGGAATTTCTCTCTTTCCTTTTCTCTATCCTTCTTTCCTTCATAGGTAAGGAGAAAGGGGTTGAGAAGAAGAAAGTGGGGATTAATATAGGGGTAATACAGAAATAATAGGATATAAAGGTAGATCATCGAATCTGCTCTTCAACTTAGTACTATTGTCATTCTCAAATATAGTTCACTTACACTAATATGGACTATTGTATATAGGTACAGATTTAAAGTTTTCATTGGTGTAGATTTTTGGATATTGATACAGATTTAAGATAATATTTGGTTACAACATGCTAAGATATCGTACCTATGAAACTCTTAAAACTACAATGTTAAGTTCTAGTCCTTTTGAAAGCTGTTATAACCAACTATTTAGGATAATTAAGAAATGCATATTAGCAGTCACACAATAAAGCTCATGCTAATACTAGTTTAGTTAATTACAAAAACATGTTTCCTAGCTTGACAGATAAAAAAAAAAAAAGCTAGAAGAAAACAATCCAGGTAAGATAGATAGATGGTCTTCTAAAACCTCGGAGATCTACACAATGTGACATTTAAAGATTTTATGAACTTAAGACTTTCTGACATGAGGCAGTCTGCTCCTGGAAACACCCCCACGCCACTTCAAAGAGCATCAAAGGCTTCATGTGTGACAAGCTAGCCACTGAGTGAGAGAATGCCCTTATGTCAATTAAAGACAGAATACTGTCCAAAACCGGGCAGACTGGATGCAGGAGAGTTGACTGCCAAGCTTTGTAAGGACAAGGTAGATAAGTCCTTTTTAATTCCTGCTTCACAGAAGAGTCTGTCAAATAGTCCGAGCTAGAACGCTGAAGATGATGCTCCAACATCATGTAGAAATTTTAGGTGACTGTCCAGGCAGCAGACTGTCTCTGTCATCTCTATAGTTTTGGGAGCTGCTTGCCTGTGCTTTTAATAATTTTATTTCTTCTCAAGTCTCTGATGGAGTTGAAGACTAGATAGATATAGTCTTACAATTAAGCTTAGTTGCTTTAGGAGTTAAGAAGATGTTTTTAAGTCTAGATAGATGTTTTTAGGTTGATAGAGATTGATTTAGGCTCAGAATTTTAGATTCACCAAGATAGTAAAGAAGAGGTTCTCTCCTCTTCAAGGTTGCCAAATACAAAGATGTAAAACACTATGATTGTAACTTTTATACATAGTTTTCCTGGCTGTTTTGTGATTCTTCTTGCTGTATGTAGCTTATTGCATATAGTATGACAATATAGATGTATATGTAAAGGGCGGCTTTTAGTAGACTAACGGGGGGAATTGTGAGGAAAAAAAAAGTTGAGTAAGTAAAAGATGAGCCACTGGTCCAAGAAGAGTTGACAAGTAAAAAGTCCAATATGTGACTCAGCTTGCTCCTCCAGTCCTAGTCAGAGACAGCCTGTGTTAAACCTCTCCTGCTTGCCATAATAATTTAATCACATTCATATGGATGATCTCTAGGCTTAGTCCTTGTTTCAGCTTTTCTTAGAACTTCCAACTTTTCCCCCCTTTGCCATGAGAACTCCTTGGGGTGATTTTCCAGATTTATCTTCCAGTCCTCGGCTGTGTCCTCCAGTCCTCTGTTGTCTCCCTTTTGCTCTTCTGAGGACCTAGTAAACCATTGTCTTAAAAATGTGACAGTCATGTTTCCGTCTTCAAAAACTAAAATCTCTTCTTTCTCCAAGCAATGGTTTTCTTCTTAAAAAAATTAATAGTCTCTGGATCTCTTATTTTAAAACTTTCTCTGTTTTGTGCATGAATTCTGCTTTCTTGAAGTCTCATTTCATATATGTTATATTTGTCTCTTATCTTTTGTTCTTTTTTTCCCTCACTCCAATACTTCTTGATGTCAGTGTAGACCAAAGTCTAAACTAAATGGTATGATAGTTGAGAGGCGCTTTCTAAGCTCAAATAAAACTTCTGATTTTAAACACAGCAATGAGTTTTAATCCTAAGCATTAAATCCTTAACACAGCAATTTCGATGGGTTGTTATGTACTAGAGGGCTGGAGAGTGTATCTTCTTGCTATGCCCACCTTGCACAGTGACGGTTAGTGGCCTCAAGCCTCTGGCCAGAAAAGAGATTATGAAGTTACTGATCTTCTTTATGGGATCAACATTAACGTGGAACACAATTTTATCCTGTTGATTTATTTTCAAAAATGGAGAATGAAATTAAAAGAGCTACTGAAAGGTTAGGTTGATCTTCTTTAGAAAGAATATAAAGATTCCAGTGTGGTGGTTCATGACTGTAATTTCAGCAGATGGGAGGTTAAAGTGGGAAGATTGTTTTAGGTTATGCTAGACTACATAGGGAGCTCCGGGCCAGCCAGGGTAACACAATGAGAACCTGTCCCTTCCCTGCCACAGCCCTCTCCAAACAATAACAAACAACAACAACAGAGAGCATGGAGAAGTCCAGCAGGAGAAAAGACTTCAGGAGGAAGATTAGAAAAGACAAATGAGTTGAAGAGGGAACTACAAATGTTTTTGAGATGTTTAGGAGAGGGCAGAGGGAATTGCCTCAAAAGCAGGTATAAAACAGACCTTCACTGGCACTTTTAAGTAGACCAGGGAGCTTGAGCCCAGTGGATAAGGGCTCTTAATGCTTTCAGAGGATCCAGGTTCAATTCTCAGCACCCACTCCAGTCCCAGGGGATTTGGTGCCCTCATCTAATTTCTACAGGTACCAGGCATGCCTATGGTGGAGACACAAATTCAGACAAAATACCTGCACACATTCAAGAATCTAAAGATTAAGAAACAGAGGACTTCAATAAGAACTTAAATGGCTTCTTGAGGTGTGTTTTAGATGGATGCTTCCTTCGAAGCAACTTGTGTTTCTGGAAGCTGGACCCTGGCAGTTTACCTGCAGAGAAGTAACAGACTGAAAGGCCCAGTAGCAGATGGGAGTTACTGTTGCCCAGAGTCTCAGTGTGAATATAAATTCAATTCTGCATGAAGGGGCCTTATACAATGCAAAAAGGGCTGGACATGAATATATTTGTGCCAAAAAGAAGTCTAATAACTATTATTAATATTGAACTGTTTCATAAAAATACATATTCATTTGCATATTCAAAGCAAGGGACCTATTTTATGTTTAATTTTAAAATCCCAAAACAGACAGAAAAAACAAAAATGAAAAAAAAAAAACTGCTTTGCTTAAGCCTCAGATGACAGACCAGTGGTTCCCTATAAGTAGCCCCATGATATGCAGTATCTGAAGACATTGCAGGTACCTGCATGTGTCAACCCACAGAAAACAAAACGAGAACAAACAAACAAACAAGAAAGGAGTGATCTTTAGGGATCATGAACTCATTTCTAGGGCATGTTCACATCGTTTCTCTTGTCTTTTGTACTCTTGGCAGAATAAATCCCCAAATAGCTGTTCCCTTGGCATATATCCAAATTGGTCTCTGCGTATGAATATTTTTAGTGGTGCACAGTGAAATGCAGGGTCCCCTCCATCTCTCTGTTCCTCCGTCCGTCTCTCTGTCCCTCCGTCCGTCCCTCTGTCCCTCTGTCTGTCCATCCGTCGGTTGGTCTCTCCCCGTCTTCTTTCTTTCTTTCTTTCTTTCTTTCTTTCTTTCTTTCTTTCTTTC
>NW_026596057.1:8759384-8796249 GCF_907164565.1 Psammomys obesus | reverse complement strand
TTCTTTCTTTCTTTCTTTCTTTCTTTCTTTCTTTCTTTCTTTCTTTCGAACTAATAATACTTACAGTGAAGCAAGGAACTTATGCAAAATGCCAGCTGTGCAACACTCACTGCGATTTGAGTCCCAGGCTGGGGAATGCAGTGGGGATGTTCCAGAAGACAAAAGCTCCCCTAAATCAAACTAAGTGAGAATTCCTCTGTGATGCTTATTTAAATTTTAATTAGGTGATTACACTTGCTGTAGTAATAAACATTTCTTAATTTCTTACAGAAATTATATGACATTTTAGAAAAAAACAAACGAGAAGCTGTTAGAGAACTAGGTGAGTGGTTGGAACATTTTTTTTCTTCCTTCTTTCATGTACTCTGTAGATTTTATTTTTTTGTGGTTCTGAAGACCAGAATCCCAGATGATAGTGCTATCAAGGTTGGATTCTGATGAAGACTGGCTTCTCGTGGGGCAAACATGGCTATCTTATTACTGTGACCCCATTTAACCTTTTTTTCCACACACAGGAACTCGGTGCCAGTTTCTCTAGTGAGGGCCTATTCTTACAAGGTAGGGGCTCACCCTTATGACACCATAAGTCTCACCACCTCTGCAAAGGCTCTTTCTCTGCATATGGTCACTGTGGGTTCAAGCTTCAGTGTGTCACATCAGCAGGGCACAGTTCAGTCCATGATGGAGGAAAAAGGATCTGGGAAGAAAAAGGCCCAAACATCCACAGATGTGTCTGGAGAACCAAACCACAGATAGGCTGGGTTTTCTACTTCATATGTGTGTACATCCTCTATTATTTGAGTTTTCCAATTCTCTGCAGAGAGTGTTTGTTCTCTTGTAATTGGGAAGTTTGCACTGAGCAATAACACCCGTCTCCCTGGGGGAAGTTTTTCCTGACAGCTGTTCCTCCGAGCTCTGTTGCTCAGGGGATGACTTATTCTCACCACAAGCTCCTCACTCTGCTCTCTCTAGGGCAGGTAAGTACAGGAACATCCCAGGAGAGCTTTGTTCTTTCAGGACAGGTACCTGAAAAAGCAGGGCATTCCAGCGTACGAAGTCTTCCGCTACATTTTCTCATGCATCCATTCATCCAGCCAGCATTTACTGACCACCTGTAAGGTCCAAAGATGCAAAAGCAGTGTTGGGTAAATACAGATTCTTAAAAAAAAAAAAAAAAAAAAAAGTGCGTTCTGGTGGCACATCTGAGCATGCCAGAGGATATCACTGCAGAATATGAGGGGATCCTGTCAGCTGCTGTGGCGGTGTAGGGAAAGGCCGGAAGCAGGGGTGTGGGGGTGTGTTAAGATGGCAAGGCCAGAGCCCTTAAGGTTTTTAGGAAAAGGCACATGAAGGTCGCTACCTTTGACAAGAAGGTGTTCTGCTTTGCTTCATCCAGTAGACTTCAGAAAGTAGGTCAGCACTTGGCATTTCTTAAGCCTCTCCCCCTACTCTGTGCCCCCCACCCCTTTTGGTAAGGATGTTTTAGAATGTAGGACTGCAAGAAATGCTGCTTTTGTTTGAGCGTCTACATTCAGGCTGCTTTACTTGAAGGAGATAATAGGAGCCCAAGGAGTTTGTGCTGAGCAACTTTTCCTCCTATGACCAAGTCTTAGTGAGCATTAAAGCATAAGGCCATGGCTCTGGCGGAAGGTAGACCCTTAATGAATGGAAGTCATTAGAAAAGAAATAAAGGCTGCTTCATACTCACAGCCACATTGTCAGATGCCATCTGGCCTTACGGTGATCATGCTTTCGAGATCACAGTGGAAAAAACAGCCTAATGGCTGTCAGTGCTTGGATTGGATAAACATTCTGGCACCATTTCAGGAAACCCCATACCCATTGTGGCCATTTACTTAGCAGAAGGTTTTTATTTCTATGCTCTTACAGAGCAGGGCCGAGGAACTGTGTAGCATGGTGTGCTGTGGTTTTAGATGATCTGGAGTATTAGGAAGTTTTCTCAGTATGGTCTTGAAAAATGGAGTGTCTGTTTCCACATGGCTACTGTCTGTGGTTATGGAATGAGAATTTCATAAGGAGCTATATGGTGATATATATATATATATATATATATATATATATATATAATCTAATTTAATACTTAAAATAGCGACTCTTATTGCTTTCACTGTTGTTTTAATGGCCTTTATCATCAGCTTTTGAAAGCAGGTGCTTACTGTGGTTAGCTTGCCTAAGGTCACGTGACTAAGAAGTGGCAGTCAGATCTCTAGCTCTGGTGACTCTGCTACTAAAACCTGTGCTCTAGACTATCATAGCTACCCTTTATTTTACTGATCAACTCGTTTTAGTGAGAAAAGAAGTGTAAGTACCTTCCATACATATAGCAGACACTGTGCTCATTGTAAAGATGAAGAAGTGAGTCTAGTTCCTAATTTCCTGTGTTTATTAAAAGGGAGTGAGTATTCCACTTGATCTCACCAGACCCATCCACCTAAGTCCAGATGCTCTCTTGACTAAAATGTTTTTGTTGTTGTTGTTGTTTTTTCATCCAACCAACAAAAATATGTAGAGGAAGAGGCAGAGACATCAAAACAATACTCCAGTGAAATGAGTTTTGGAGTAGAAGCAGGTAGACGGTGCCATGGGGATAAAGCAGGGTCACTTAGCTGTGGGGGAAGCTGGTTTTCAGTTTTCTCATCCATAGAGTGGGGATGCATCTTCATCCTGCCAGCCTCATGAGTTCTGTGTGAAGCTAGAGCAAACGGTTGGTTACTCTGCAGATACTTTGGACATTCTAACACAGTGTTAGCCATTGTTGTGGTTATTGCCCAGGTTGCTTATCGAGTTTAGTTTTCCTCAGGGCTTATAGAGCACGAAGGCCGGGACGTTGTGATTGCTCTGAAGACAAAGCAGGCAATCCGCAATGTGGTTGCGAAAGCCCTGAAAAACCTCACCTTCCTTTGGTCAAGAGGCATCATTGACAAGCACGAGGGCATTGAGATGAACAAGGTACTAATGCAGTTCCCACTTCATTTGGTTCCATCAGCTCAGACACCCCAGGATGTAATGGAGTGTAAGTTGTTTGGGTGAAGGGTTTAGCCGTAGGCACTACGTCTGTAATACGCTGCAGCATTTTTAATGCCTGTGGCCATCAAACCAGTGCTGCCTGGCATGCTCCAGCAGGTAGAAATGAAATGGCTGCAAGTGACAGAAACCAGCAGCAGTGAAGCAGTAGGCTTGGAGGTTCAATAAGAAGGACTGTTTGGTCAGGCTTCAGGAAGGGACTCAAAGAAAGATCTAGAAAATTTTCCAGATTCCTTCGTTCTTATCAAGATTGCCTCTGTGAAGTCCTCATCTGGCTTGTTCTCCAGACTCAGTAGATGTATTCATTTATTTATTTTTCTGCTTCTTTATGTACTGGTGGAATCTCTACTGCCTGGTTCCCCTGGGTGAGGCATCCATGGAGACACTAACATGGAGACAGAGAGTATTTGGAGGGGACTAACTGTGTGTGTGTGTGTTTCTAAGACAGGGTAGGATGCAGTAATTGAATTATAAAGATGACAAGTTTGATCTGAGTTAATAGGTGAAAATAAGAGGAAGAGAATAGGGACAGAAAGGGTATAATGCATGTGAGGGGAGAATCTGTGAGTCAAAACTCAAGTTAAATCTGCACAATAGAAATTTAGATTTCCTTCACTTCGTGTTCAATTTCTGTCACAGAAACAATCACCATAACTTTGCCTGTTTATTTTTAGGTACTTCTTAAAAAAGTAAAAGCATTGAATAACTTTCCAATGGCGATCCCACCTCCCACTCCTGACAAATACCTTCACAACATCATTTGGATGGAAAATAAAGATGTTCTTATTGAGTTCTTCAAGGTAATAGTGTCTCTGTTTTGGCTCAGGCTTGATGCAAACATTTCCCTCTGCCCCAACCAATGGCTAAAGAAAAGCATATAAAAACATAAATATAGTTAAATTAAGTTTTTTTTAATGGTTGAAAACATTAGAAACCTAGTTGAAGCAAGGAGAAAATGTTCTGAAGAATTGTGGTTGTTTTCACAGGTGAAGAGCCGCTTGGCTATCTTAGCTTGATTTGCTATGGCACAGCAACCCAGACCAGATAGCTTTCAAACAACAGAAACTTCTCACAGTTCTGGAAGCTGGGAAATGTGAAATCAGGGCACAGTCAAATGTGGTATCCAGTGAGGTCGGCATCTGGTTCCTAAGTGACTGTCTTCACCTGGTAGAAGGAGCAAGAGAACTCTCCAATGCCTCTTTCATAAGGGCACTAATCCCAAACAGGGCTTCACCCTTATGACCTGATTACTTCCCAAGGGCTCTACCTCCTAATACCCTCACATTAGGATTTGGGACCTCAACATATGAATTCTAGGGAGATACAAACATTCAGTCTATAGCATTCAACAACTTTGGTCAGGGTGAAAAGGCCTATCAGGAATTTGTGGAGTTTTCTTTCTAATGATTAGGTTCAACAAACGGGTTCTCAAATTCTAGGTTCTGTGCCTCAGTTCAGATTCTTGGGAAGTCCAGTTGGTGTAGCTTGTAGCACATGTCCAGCCTTGACCAAGTGTGGCTGTGAAGAGGGAACTGTTGTTGGCAGGATCTTGTCTCAAACAAGGTAGAAGGTGGAGAGCAACACCTGACATTGTCCTCTGCTACCCTTCACACACATACTGTGGCATGTGCATACCAGTATTCATACACACACACACGCACACATGCACGCACGCATGCATAGTCCATAAAGATGAGGGCAAAGATGATGGTAGAACAATCAAGGCTGAAATCAGAAGGCAAGTAATTAACCTTAGGTAAGCAGTTGAATTTTTTATCTGTAGAATTGCTGGTGCTTATTTGCCATTACACAATCATGTGAAGTGAGAGGTGAGAGCTGCTTTCTTGGATCTAAACCCCATGTTCTGAGATGGCCCTTATTGGAGGTTTGAAAACCTGTTTATTGAACATATTTCTCAAACGCTAACTGCTATCATAATTTTCCTATTAAAAAACACTTCAGTGGCCCACTTACTCTGGTTAAAGCCCAAACTGTTTATAATACCCATGAGCCTCTTTAAGACCTGGCTCTGGCCTTGTCTCCACTGGGGATATGTTATGACTTTCATGGGACCTTAGTAATTTTGCCTTTGTAGGCCTGTTATAAAAATATATAGAAACTTCTACTTCACATCTGTCGACTTATCATAAAACTAAGTATATTAGGCCTGGGAGATAGTGAAGTGTTTGCCATGGCAAGCATGTGGACCCAAGTTTGAATCCTTAACACATGTAAAGCTGGACATGGTAGCATTCCTCTGTAATCCCAATGCTCGTTATGGTGAGACGGAAGGTGGGCATGGGAAAACTGGAAGCTTGTGCCCAGATAGCCTCGTATACGCCATGTCTCAAGAGACTCTGCCTCAAACAAGGTGGAAGGCCAGGTCAAACCCTTAAGATTGTCTTCTGACTTCACATACAAACGAGAACATGGATACATAGTGAACACACTCTATTGACAATACCTTTTCCCGCCTAACTTCTGTAGACAAGAAGTTGATTTCCTGGCATGGCATTTAGAGCCCAAGCCCCAGAGAAGGCTAAACACTTTCTGGTTGGTTAGTTTGTACAATCAGCCCCCAAATATTTGCAGTGTGTTAGCATTATTTGTTGTGCAAGTACTGATTACAAAGTAATCACGCTTTGCTTATTTGCGTTATTTTTATTTCTTAAGGCTGATGTGATATGTACTGTAACAACCCAAGAATATGTTTCCAATTTTTATGCTACTTGAAAAGTCTTTTTACTTTTAAGATCCTATTTCTGTTTACGCAAGTGGCCTATGAAATTTTAGGATTGAATTTTACCCCTCCCCCCCCTTTTTTTTTCATTCAGGAAAGAACTAGACTCACCTACTTTGACTATGGAGACATCATTTGTAGAGAAGGTGAAATGCCACAAGGAATCTTCTTAATTATTTCAGGAATGGCAAGCGTAAGACTGACTAATTTTTAAAAATTTTAAATGCATTTTGAATACGTGGTTGTAACGTAAGGGTATGTTTTGGATATGAAAAGTTTGGATCATGAATCCCTCCCACATGAAACCATTTCTGTGGAGAGTTAAGAGTGATGGCTGAGACAGAATCCTCACACTTTTTTTTTTTAATTTAAAATTTGTTTTCTTCACAATTTATTCATTGAAGCCCCTTAACTCTTCCCTATCCCATCCTCCTACCCTCTTCCCCCTATCCCTTTCCCCTAGTCCACTGAAAGGGGGAGTTCTCCACTATTGCCATCTCCCCATAGCTTGTTAAGTCTCATCAGGACTCTTCCTCTGTGGCCTGGCAAGGCCGCATCACCCGGGACGAGTGATTAGAGAGCAGGCAATCAAGTTCGTGATAGAGGCAGCCCCTGCTCCCCTCACGGAGATCCACATGGAGACTGAGCTGCCAATTGAGCAGGGGGGGTCTAGGTCCTCTCCGTGCATGGTCCTCCGTTGGTGCATCAGTCTCTGCAGGACCCCCTGGGCTCAGATCTTTTAATTTTGTTGGTCTCCTTGTGGGGCTCCTGTCCCCTCCATGTCCCTCTATTCCCAGCCCCCTCTTCCTCCATAAGACTCCCTGTGCTTGCTCAGAGTTTGACCTTGAGTCTCAGCATCTGCTTTGATCCCCTGTTGTGTGAATTCTTTCAGAGGACCCTCCCATACTGTTTCTTCTCTTCCATCATTTCTGGTGTCTATCCTGCTTGCCATTATGAATGAGATAGAGAAAGGGGAACTTTCCTCCATTGCTGGTGGGAGTGCAAACTTGTACAACTACTTTGGAAATCAATCTGGCGCTTGCTTAGAAAATTGGGAATAACACTACTTCAAGATCCAGCTATACCACTCCTGAGCATATACCCGAAAGATGCCCCACCATTCAATAAGGACATTTGTTCAACTATGTTTATAGCAGCTTTATTTGTAATAGAGAGAATCTGGAAACAACCTAGATGTCCCTCAGTGGAGGAATGTATACAGAAATTGTGGTACATCTACACAATGGAATACTACTCAGCTATTAAAAACAAAGAAATCATGAAATTTGCAGGCAAATGGATGGAACTAGAAGAGATCATCCGGAGTGAGGTAACCCAGAAACAGAAAGATAGGTCTGGCATCCACTCACTTGTAAGTGGTTATTAGCTGTATAATATAGGACAGCCATCTACAGACCTAAAGAAGCTAAACACTAAGGGGAACCCTAGGAATGCTCATACTTAATACACAGTTTACAAAGTTCTCTGAGTTGTTACTTACTCTTTGAGCAAAGTGGAGGAATTAGTGCTTTGAGGATGTTCAACCAGTAAGTATGTGGACTCATTGACCTAAATGAGAGTTCAGGCATAAGGGCTTGGCTGCAACTCTGACGATCAAAATAAAACTTTTCAGTTGATTAATTTGAGGCTTTTGTTTGAGGAGAGAGAGTGGAGGAGAGACAGGGAGAGAGAGGTGAGAGGAGTGAGAAAGGGGATATGAATTCAGTAGTGTGGTGGGGCAAGAATCCTGTGTCTTCATACTGGTTCTTTAGTAGCTGACTGTAGTGTTCCTCTTGGCCTGTACACTGATAATTCCTAATTCTAAGCTGATGCTTGAATTCCTTATCCTAGGGAAAATAATATATTTGACTTCCAAATTTTAAAATGAGTTTTTCAGACCTCTTACTATTGAGAGAATAAACTAGTGTGATGAAGATAATATGAAGACAATATAATACAGAGTATCTGATTCTAGACAGTTTCATTCATTGATTAAACAGATAATTACTTTGTTACTATCATGAGCAAGCACTGGTCATTCTAGGTACTGGATTGACAAAACTAAAAAAAAAAATAATCTTGGCTCATCTGCAACTTATTTTCCAGTAGAAGGATAAAGGGAGAGAGCACGATGTACAAAATAAGTTAAATGTATACGCATTTAGTATTGTATAAGAGATGTCCTAGGAATTAGGATTTCTCTAGGAAAACTTCATGCTGGGAATGAAGATGTGCTACTCATAGCACCTCTGATGCAAAGAGTGAACAAACACCTTCTTGCTTATGTTCAACCAGTCTGGGCTTAGATTTTTCAAACATCTACATTATTTAAGGTTCTTAAATGCCTTTACACCCTCCCCTACTTTACATAGGGCTGTAGACCTCTTTTATCTACTTCTTGCTGATTAGGGTCCATGAGTCCTTAGGGGGATTACCAAATTCAGTTGTCAGGATACTAGCAGTCTAGTCAAACAGCAAAGGAGCAGCAGCAACACTTGTCAATAGCATTGGAGAAGCAGCTAGACTCCACCCGAATGACACAAGACCACCGAAGCAGCAAAGCTCTGCCAAAGCAGCCCGAGAAGTTCTTTGGAGCATTCTTCTCTGCCAAGACCAGTGAAGGACGCAAACCACAGCAATGCAAAAACATGGAGATGCAGAAAGTGTTGTCTGTCTCTGGGCTTCTATGTATCCCTTTTCAGAGTCCACACAAGGATGTTTTGCAGCTCACAAAACTCAGGTCCCTCACAGGAGGGAGGTTTCAGCTGACCAACATCACAAGCCTTTTCACCAGGGCTGTTTTCTGAAAGGGGAAAAACATTCCCACATCCCACACTTGGGAATCAAACAAAAAAACCATAGGCACATGACACAACTCAGTTTCCAGAGAAACCAGAAACTTCTACTTCAGACTAGCTCTTTTCACTCTTGTCTAGTTCAGGGTTTGGCCTAGGGAATGATGCTTTCCACAATGGCCTGGTCAATAAACAATCAAGATAATCCCTCACAGATATGTCCACAGATAAGCCTGTTTGAGATAATTCTTCAACTGAGACTCATCTCAGATGATTCTATGTTCTGAGAAGTTGACATTTCAGTCCAAAATGAGGCTTTATGTGAGTGGAGGCTCTAGTAACAAAAGTAATAGCCATGAAGGGACAATATCTTGAGTCTTTTGGATATGGCACTCCCAGAATTTCACCTGTGGCTATCTGGTCCTCAGAAGTTTGTTTGTTTTATTTTTTGAGACAGAATTTCCCTAGGTAGCTCTGGCTGTCCTGGATCTCACTCTATAGACCAGGCAGGCCTCAAACCCAGAGAACCACTTGCCTCTGCTTCTGGGTACTTTGATTAAATATGTGCACCACCATATTCTCTCTCTCTCTCTCTCTCTCTCTCTCATTTTACAATGTTGGTGCCTCACTGTTTATGAAGAAAACAACATAACATAAAGAATGGGAAAATTAGCTTATTTAAAGCTTTGTATATAAATTTATGGACAACTGGGGAGAGGAAAATTCTCAGTGTGTCTATGCATTTCTCATAAAAATCAACAGAACTTGAAACCCCCCCCCCAATATGCAGATGGCAGTAGTTTTTCTCCTGGGAAGTGAGTCTTCCGGCACTAGTGATCCTGTGGGTGCCTTATTTTTACCCTCAGCATGGAAATCCCAAATTCTGTTGCCGTGTAACTCATCAGAGTGCTCCCCCCCAAGCTTGGAATCAGACTTTGGTATGTTTATAACGATATCTCTTTAGAGTAATGTTCAAGTCTAAACATGAAATTCATTTTTGTTTCTTGTGTATATCCGAAATGTAATCTTAGACAGTATTTTTATTGTGCCTACATTTTGACTGTGAGCCCTAAGATCAAGTATGGAATTTTCCACCAGTAATGTTATTTCAGCCCTCAGAGATTTTCAGATTTTGGAGCATTTTGGATTTCAGAGTTGGGCCCTCCATATCTTAAAAGTAATACAGGTATGAAGAGTTTAATTTTAATTTTTATAAAAGTAATCAAGAAAAGGCAATGTGTTTTGTTATTTAATCCTTATGAGAGTCTTGGGTTGTTTGTTTGTTTTGTTTTTCAGTGCTAATCAAGCATGGTAGGCAAGTGTGGTACCACTGAGCTACATTCCTAGCCCAATAAGCTGACATTTTCTATAAGGAAAACTTTTGCCTGGAGCTGTTGAAATTTGAAGTAAACCATGACTTTTGTGAAAGCTAACTCTTCCCTCCATTCCTGACACAGTTCATTAAAGATCCTTTGACTCCCTCTGGAACAGTTGTAATAAAGAGTGGAAGTTATTGGTGTACTCAAAGGACTTAACACTTTTATTTCCCTTGTCATAATTTCACCTCCACAGTTACATAGCTCCTCCCCCACCTTTGGGATAGAGGCAAGTCAGAGGGTTGACAGACAGTTCAAGACTACGTACACAGAGTACTGTACCAGCGGCGATGTGCTTGGGGAGCTAAGCTGTTTGCTTAAGCGTGAAATTGAATATACGGCCATCTGTGAAACTACTTTGCAGGTATGAAATAGTTCTGTTGTAAGATTTAATCTCTCGATTATGAGGTTCTGCTGAGCTCTGCTGCAGCCTACTTGTGGATGAGTTATTTAACCTCCTTGAGTCTTGATTTCCTTATTACTTAAGTAGAGAGAATGCTTATCCTTTGATGTTATAGAGATTAGAAAATTGCTTTTAGTGCTTTGTTGTTTGAAATTGTCACCATTTTGAGAGCAGCATTCTGTAAGAAGACTCTTTTATTGTAACCCAACCCCCTCTTTCACTTGCCAAGTAATAAGTTATTTGTTCAACAAATGAGTGACCTGAAACTCCATTTGGTGCGGATAATCCCATTAAAAAAGAGCCAAAATTCCTGCTGTGAATGGCTCTCAGTTTTTGAGGCTGATAGAAGGAACAGAGTAGGGAAAGTTGAAGGTCTTAGGGGCATTGTGGAGCAGCAGAAGGGTGTGGTGCTTCGTCAGATTATGCCATGTTGCTTCTGCAGGATGGGAGAAGGCATTTATTTAGTCACAGGTCTGAATGAACTCATGACAATTCATGAGCTTGAATTCTGACAGAGTACAAGCAGTTTACCTCTGGAAAGGAGCACTGTGGGTAGGGAGCATTGTGGATTAGCTACTGTGAGAGCTCAGTTCCTGAATCTCAGGCTTGTGAGCCAAAATGTCAGTCTATTGAGTGATGAATATCCTGGGTATATTTTTAAAAAAGATTTGTTTTTTTTTTTTGAATTTTAATTGTGCATGTGTGTGTAGTGCTTGTATGCTCCAGTGCCAGCAGAGACCAGAGGCATTAGAGTCCTAGGAGCTAGAGTTACAGATGATTGTAAACCACCTGATATGGGTGCTGGGAGCCAAACCTAAGCCCCCTGGGAAAAACCCAGTGCTTTTAATTGCTGAGCCATCTCTACAGTCCCTCTGGGGCCACTTTTTAAGTATATAGCCTTCACTGGACCACACATGTTATTATCTTATATAATCTTTCCACAATGCCAATTCTTTTAGATATTAGAGTAGTATGTCAGTGCTAGAGTACCATCTACTGTACAAATAGAGTACATATACTGGAACCTTGTTATTTCAGGCATTCTTCATCCCCTTGGAGGATTTATATGAAGGCTTTGATGTCTTCTGGCCATCTCTGGAATATCAAATATGGCTCAAACTTTCTCTTGGTATTGCAAATCAGTATTTTGAATCAATTATTGCTGGCGAGGTAAGTTATATAAAGAGAATATAAAAGAATTTGTAGCTACCATTTTTTAAAATAAAGTATATCCCGTATTTTTCAGACAAAGAAAGAAAGGAAGGTGGTGTCTGAGTCTTTAAAATGAGTTTAACCTCAGAGTTTTAACTACTCATGTTAAATACCCTCTTGTCACAATTATTTTTTCAGCTGCCTGAAAGATTAAAAAAATAGAATTAGAAAATATTAAATAAGAACCCCCCAAAAGCCAAGCATATTACCAACTAGTAGTTAATGAACAGCCCTGAACATATATCTTTAATTTTTTTCAAAAACTTTGTTGAGATGATTAAGTCCTGTCTATGAACTTTTTTTTGCCAGAGAGTAATGGCCCAAGTCTGTCCCCAGACCAGCATAATATGTAGTCCTGTATTTGTATTTGACTTAGGATTTATTCCCACCCCTACTGTGATTCAGGAGCTGAGGCGGTGACAGTCTAAAAGTTCAACAATTTTTACTGATTAACTTAAATCTTGGGTTAAAAAGAGTATGTCCTTCAAGCCAGTCAGGTTTCATTTACAACCCTACAATAATAACGCTCAGGAAAGTTTTAGTGGAGGAGTAAGGAGACTAAGATTCGTTGCCTTTGATATTGCCACATCATGAGGAGTAAGATATAGAATAGAATAGAATAGAATAGAATAGAATAGAATAGAATAGAATAGAATAGAATAGAATAGAATAGAATAGAATAGAATAGAATAGAATAAACCTCCAGAGGGGAAAGTTAAGGGCAGGGTGTTTGACCTTCCCGACAGCAGGGCAACTGTCCGCTCTACTTACATTTTGATTCACAGATCCCTGATGTAAATGAGAG
This sequence comes from Psammomys obesus, assembly GCF_907164565.1. Taxonomy (NCBI): domain Eukaryota; kingdom Metazoa; phylum Chordata; class Mammalia; order Rodentia; family Muridae; genus Psammomys; species Psammomys obesus. The sequence goes on along the minus strand of NW_026596057.1, from coordinate 8,783,873 downwards.
TGGTCACATAGAAAATGTTAAGGACAATAATGCTCACCCACAACCCACTCAATTTTGCTCTTTCTGTGGTAAAAAGACTCTGACAGAAGCAACCTAAGCATCTATTTTAGCTCACAGTTCAAAGTTAAGTTCATTGAAGAAAGAGAAGTCACTTGTCTGGCCATATCACATCCACAGACAGGAAGCAGAGAAGAAGGGATGCAAATCAGTGCTCAGCCTCCCTTCTCTACTCTGTGCCTGTTCGGGATCCCCTGTCCAGAGAATGGCCCTGCCCACAGTGAAGGTTACATTGATTAATTAAGATTACATTGATTAACATAAACAAGGTAATCCCTCACAGGCATGCCCAGAGGCCACCTCCCAAGTGATTCTAGATTCTTACAAGTTGCTGACATTAACCATTACCTCCTTAGCCTTACTCCTCAGGGAATATCTATTGGATCTACTTTACCCTACCAGAGAAGTTCAGAATCTAGTTTACTCTGCCTACCAACAAACTCATTTTCATTTTTTCCCCAATAATCCAATGACTTTAAAAAGGGGAAGAGAGACTGTTCCAGGTCAAAGAATGTAAATACAGAAAAAAACCCACCCAAATTTAGTACTTTAGGTCTTAAATATTATTTTATACAGCTTGAGAAACTTGAGTATGGACTGGCTATTAGATGATTGATACTAAGGAGTTATAATTATTTATTATTAGGTAGTTAATGACATCATGGTTATGTAAGTGATTCTTAAAAAAATCCTCATTTTCAACTGAGGGTGGGAAAGTAGAGGCAAGGGGATCAAGAGCAACAGACCAACCTTAATTACAGGCTGAGACTCTGTCTTAAAACAAAACTAAAAATATAACAAACAAAAGTATTTAGGTATAAAAAACTGAAACGAGAAGAAAGCTACAACAATAACAAAAAATATAGAGCAGTTTCAAGAAGATTTTAGGAACTATTTCCATCTGATCAGTCCATGAAAAAGCTAATCAGGTAAGAATTTTTAGCGTACCAGTGTTGTTTTTAATAGAATCTCAATCATTTGATTTTTACCAATGAAGACTAAGGAGCCAAGATGCTGATGTGAAAGCCTGCTCGCCCAGAGAGGCAGCAAAAGTACCCAGTTGACCTTCCTCAGTCAATGTCCCCAAAAGAAAAAGGGAATGCTTTTTCCCTACCCTGTCTCAAAAATCTCTCAAACTAAATGTCCCTCCCATCTACTTCCTGTGCGTCTCTCTATCCGTCCTACTGACTTCCTCTCAATCTTTATGGGTTTTTCTTGGTTCACTCCCTGTCAACTGGTTGCTTATTCCAGCTCTTGATCTACAGTTGACTTTATTTAACCCTATTTACAGTATTCAAACAGAAAGCTCTTGGATCAAAGGTGTGCACTAGGGCTGAGCCACACCACAACTAGAAACAGGTTTTTTTCTAGTAAACAACACAATCTTGGGGGTCTCAGTGAGATCAAATGACCCACAACACCCCAGACAAGCAGTCTTGTCAGTCTTCCTCTACGTCAAAATATACATGCATTTTCAAATATCATACTTCTATAGTGTTTTTTGTTTCGTTTTGTTTTTATTCTTGTCGCAAAATCTTAGATAAGATGTTTGCTGACTTTGTTATGTTTTTGGTGTCCTGGCTGTGCTGATGCCCTCAGAAAATAACCACTTAACTTGCCTGTCAGTGACTGACAACCAAGGGCTGTCGTGAAAGTGAGGCCAACAGAGAACAACTGGCCCAGGCTTCCTTCCTTAGGTTGCTCCTGGGTGCCTTTATTATCACACAGTCTCTTTCCTGTATTCAAGTTTGTCTACAAATTTCTCCCACTCCTACATTAGCCTCATCACCAACTGTATCTGCATAATCCTACTTCCAAATAAAGTCACACTCTGAGATGCTGAAGGTTAGAACCTCAAGTAAGACCTTTAGGGAAGGAGACTCAGTTCCATCCACAACAGCTTCTGTTCAAGTTCTAAAGTCCATGATTCAGAGCCTTCACGTATGGCCCAGATGAGGTGCCTTCTTGCTCTGGTTTTGGATTTTGTTATTTATTGCTTATTCAGTAGTCATGTGGGATATTTGCTCACTGCTAAGAGAAACCTATGAGTCTTAAGCCTGATTAAGCCTAGAAATCCAATAGCACATAGCTGATCACATGGTGAAATTGATAGCTCTTTCATCAGGCAGGGAAACCACATTTCAGGGCCACTTAACACAAGTAAGGCTAACCTCTAAACCAGTTCTATCGATTCCAGTAACTGCATGCATTCTGTCAACCTCAAGGACCTCGGGCCAGTGAATCTGTTTCCTTCTTGGTGTCATGGTATCCATTTGTCTGACTTATGGAAAAAAAATGTAATTTCTTTGTAGGATTTAAACTTTCAGAAGTGTGTGATGTTCAATTACGCGTATGTGGAGACTCTGTCAAGTTATAACGAAATGACTCTTAATCATGTGACCATGAAACTCGTTATCCTCGTGTATGGCCACGTAATTAACAGCAAGACGGAAGAGCCACATGTCGCTCCCTACATTATTCCTAAGTCCTGTGAGCAGGTAAGGAGCCATTTGCTTTGTAAGTGTAAAGCACCCTAAGTGGCTTTAAAACTCAGATGACAGCAGTTAGTTGTGTATTTAAAATAGCTAGCCATTAAAAGAGTAAGGTTTGGGATCGAGATTTAACAGCTGACTGGTGCCTACTGGATGCAGGAACAAAAGCAAGCTACTTAGCTCTAGTGATCTTTAGTTTGCTACTTAATATAGCGAAGGTACCGGCAGCAGCCATGTTGTTAGTTTATTGTGAGGACTAGATGAGATAATTCAGTGTTTAGAGATGTTAGTTTAATCACTTTTCTTCTGCTCCTTGTGTTCTGGGAGGCCAGTGAGGAGGCTGGTCTTGATTCGTTGACCGTCGGTGTAGGTGTAAAAGCAACCCATGCCTTGCTGGCTAGTTCCTTCTTCCCAAATAGGGTATTCTGGTCCAGTTATAAGTAAGGAGTAGAAGTTTTTGCTCTGGCTTTCCTAAACATGCAGAAGACAATTTCCTGGCCTAAGATTTCTTTGCAACAACACGAAGGGGGATTTCAGAGTTAAAAAAGAGGGCTTGACTAGGTTTGCAGGGTTAGTGCTGGAGTTCCAGCAGTTTGGCAGGGAGAGATGTTAGCGAGTTGGAGGCCAACCTGGACTACCTAATGAGCCCCTGCCTCAGAACACAAGAAAACAGTCAGCCAGCCAGGAGACACACACACACACACACACACACACACACACACACACACACGGCTTAGGTTGGAGACCTAGCTCAAGGCTTTAGCTTGTTCCTTTCAGTCTTTACAAAGAAGGCTGGGAAGCAGCCACTTGGGGATTGATGTCTGGTCTTTTGACTAATTTTATTTTATTTTGCCTTTAGATCCAGGGAATTTCAGATGTAAGCAAACTTCTCATAATCCCTACATCTGAGCCTGCCAAAAATGACGCGACCTCCCATGCCATGGGTAAGGGATGATAGCCTTTTACTGTCGAGAAAACTACTGCAAAGCATTTCAACAAACGCAAAACTCTTCTAAGTCTGGAAGTTTATTGGACGTGGTCCCCACTCTGGGTCCCACACGGGCTTCCACTTTGCTTTTGAGAGGTCACCTCAGAGACTAAGGTCCAGGCTCTATAATCCATGTGGCCTCTCCTCTGTCCTTCCCTCCATACTCTTGATAGCAGACCACAAGCCCAGGCTGTGTGGGTGGATTGACAAGGTACTGTTGGGGCGCTGTTGAAAAGCAGAGAGGAGTACTTCCACAGTGGGGTCAGGCAGGGATAGGAAACGGATCTGTTCCCAGCAACCGGAAGGGAATATGGAACCTGACCCATCTTGCTTGAGTATTCCAAGCTGCAGTCACAACCACAAATCCAATGGCTTTTGCTCTAATTACGCTTTGAGGGTCACTACATAATTGCAGTCAGTGCAGGCAATGCTCAGTCGTGCTGCTGAACACTGATTATACAGAGAAGAGGAGGCAGGAAGGCTTTGTACTGGAGAAAATACACCCAAGGACTTCATTCAGTGCTCATTGTCCAGGCCATGCTGGGCTCAGTGTCAGCACCATCTCCCTGTCCCACAGAGTCGGCCTGAGTTGCGACTGTGAGTGTTGTGGCGCATGAGACCATGCAGTTCTTAATGGGTTACTAATTTGAGAGGAAATGTCCTCTTCATCAGGCCCTCTGGCAAGATACTAGACAAAGGGTAGCATATCCATTAGTATTCTCTGGTGGGCTTGAGACAAAACTCCCAAGCGGTAAGACTAGGACTGGATCCAGTTCCTTGACATATATTTTGCTTTGAAAGAATTTTAATAAGTTGCTGTGGGAAAAAAAAAACATAGAAATTACACGTTTAAAAATGTAGATTTTGGGGCCGGAGAGATGGGTCAGCAGGTAAGAGCACTGGTTATTCTTCCAAAGGACCTGAGTTCAATTCCCAGCAACCTCATGGTGGCTTTCAACCATCTGTAATGGAATCTCATTCTCTTCTGCTGTGCATGAAAACAGTGTTCATATACATGAAATAAATCTTTAAAAAAATGTAGATTTTGATGAAAAATTTTCATGAAAAAAAAAGGAAAGAATTCTGCCAGCATGTAGCCCTCATTCCCGTATGTGGCAACAATTAGTGAGATATTGTTGTGGGAGCAGGCATCCTCCTCTGCATCCCACTCTGCACCCCCTTACCTGTATTCAGCCTGCTTCGTCAGTGGGACCTGCTTGGGAGAAAGTAAAGATGCTGTTTGGAAAGGAGAAGGGGAAGAAAAAGACGACTTAAGTTGCAAAGAGCAGGCTGATACCCAGAACCTCTTGCTATCTTTATTCAAATATTCCTAACTTTTTTTTTTTTTTTTTTCTGTTCACCTCAGTCAGCACTGGTCTTCGAACGACCAAGAGAGACTATAACTGGAAGAGAAAAGATGAGGTAATAAACTGGGCACTTGGAATAGATTTTCCTTATTGTGAATATTAATCTACATAGCTGAAAACTAAATTGCACAAGTCAGGCCTGGCGGCACACACCTATAATCCCAGCGCTTGAGAGGCAGAAGCTGGAGGACCTTTAAGGTCATTCTTGACTACCTTACAAGTTTGAGGGCCGCCCAAGCTGTGTGAGACCCTGTCCCTAAATAAAGCTATAAGTAAATAGTGAGATGGAGGAGCAACATGCAGGCAGTGAGGAAAGACGCCTTGTTGCAGTTCACTGCATTGGACTAATTGAGACAAAGCTAATCTGTATTACTTAAAAACTAAAATTAGGGAACATCATTTTGAAAGGGGTAACTTTGAGGGCCGAGGAAATGGCTCAGAGGCTAGTGTGCTTCCTGTGCAGTCCAGAGGACCTAAGTTTGGATTGCCAGTTTTCACAGAAGAGCAAGGCGCGGCAGCACACTGCTGTGGCTTGTGAATGGGGAGGATAGGTGGATCGCTGAGCTCACGGGCCAGCCAGTCTAAAAACCGTTCCAGGCCTTGTCTTTTACTGACATGCTGGGGCAGACAGCCGACAACATCATCCGCTCCCTCTCCGGGTAGGAGCACGGCGGGGTTGACCTGTGTGCACAGATACTCGGATAGACGTAGACATGTGTAACCGACACACCCAGGCTTCCTCTCCTCATTCTCTTTCTTTGAGAGTTACTTCAGAAAGTAAGGATCTGTGGGGAGAGGAGGGACAGCCACCAAGCGCAGAGTCAAGCATTGCTGTCTAAGCCATCCATGCTTCTCCATTTCGGAGTGCGCGGTCTGGGCGGCCGCACAGCCGAGTCTGCTAAGCTGCGGGTTGTGAAGCTGTGGAGCGCGTGTGTGCTCCAAGAGCAAGTACCAACTTAACTGTTAGTTTGCTTAAACTAAGAAACAGTTTTCTATTAAACGTTGTTGAGGAGGATGGCAAATTTATTTGGATTTTTTAAAGATAAAACCAGAAATTTAAAAAGATATTGTTTTATTTGATTAAAATATCATTACATCATGTCTCCCTCCCCGTTCTCTCTGTAACCCCTCTCATGTGTCCCCTCCCTTCAAATTAATGGCCCCTTATTTTTTAAATTATCGTTGTCACATTTATATATGTGTGAATAAATATATAAATGTACTTAGTGTTTGCTTAGTGTTGCTTATATGTATATTTTGGGGGTGGTAGGGATGGCTACTTGGGATTAGATAACCATTTGGTTATCTCTTGGGAAGATTAGTTCTCCCTGACCCAGAAGTTTGTAATTGTCTGAGTCACATCTCAGGGTGATTTCTCCCGTGACACTGGCATGTCAGCGGGGTGCCCATTGTTCAGGTCTTGTTTAGACAGCCGTGTTGATGAGATTTCATGGATGTGGGGCACAGTCTTACAGCACACTTCCTGTTCCTTTGGTTATAGCAATCCTTGAACACCACCTTCTGTGATGTTTGCTGAGCCTTAGGTCGAAGGGTTCTACTGTAGGGTATCCACTGGGGCAGAGAACCCCACAGTCAGTGTTCTCTACACTTTGACTAGCTGAGGCTTTCTGTAATGGTCTCTGTCTGAGGCAAAAGAAGCTTCTTTGATGAAGGGTAAGAGCTACATTTACCTTGGGAAGAAGGACAAGCTTTTAGAATGCAGTCAGGCATTATAGCAGTTTAGGAAACAGGCAGTCAGGCAGTAAGTAGTAGGCCCTTCTCTGAGATCTCTGACCTCACTAGCCAGATGGAGTTGAGTAGGTTTACATCTTTGGGCACGATTTCCCTCCTGTTGTGTGGGCCGTAAATCCAAATAGATAGCGGTTAGGTTAGTTGCCACCAAGACATTCATGCCATTATTATTCTTTTAGGGATCCCTTGCAGTGCTGATCACTGCTGTGGTTCAGACATCATAGCAAAACCCAGAAGTCTTGAAACATGTTCTTCAAGCCACGTGTAGTTTTGCCTCCACTTTTCTTGATCTCCTCAGCTGCCAGGGCTGTTGTGGGGGAAATCTGAACAGTGCTATAGGCCAAGCCTGGATTTGTGGAGGCAAGGGACTTGTTACCTCGGGCCAGAACAGAGTAGAGCCTGGATGATAGGGTCTCTGTTCAGTCTCTGCTCTTTTGAAACTAAGCCTAGCTCTGGGTGGAGTGTGTGGGCAGGTAGGTCTGACAGGGCTGTTGGGTACAGCAGTGACAGGTGCTAAGGACAGGCCTCATCTCATGGGCTTTCAGTAGCCTCTCTCGTTTTGATTTCTAACGACTAGGCGTAAGCAAAAGTCACACACACAACGCACGCACGCACGCACGCTAGCTCATTCCATCCCCAAGATTTCCATGCTAATGCTCTCTTAAGAAAAAAGTTTAGTCCTACCACCTACATTTACGATCGAGGTGATACACAGTGTGCTTGTCAGAAGAAAGGGCAGTTGCACCAGTCAAGGTCAGGGGGCGGTAATTCCTTTGAAAAAGACCAACTGAGCTCTTTTTAGGTAGCTCTTCTAGGGCACTCTCTCCTTGCTCTCAAAGGAACCCCATTTCGTAGGTGGAGATGCTGAGACTCAAACAACAGGGCTCCTCAGTTACTCCCGTCTCTTCCGGGTGTCATCATTATCACTGTTACTTGTAGGGCTGGGGAACTGAACCTGGGGTCTCAAGCGTGCTAGGGGTACAGAGTCCCAGTGAGTCATGTTTCCAGCCTTCCACAATTTATGGAAAAAGTTCCTAGGCACTCAATAATCAGTCATAACGTTAACCAGAATTTAAATTTCATGGTATTCTCTTTTCCTTAAGTACTTCTTTGATAGTTGAATTAATGTATCAGTTGCTAATTAAATTAATGCAGTCTCTCTCGCTCTCTCTTGAGACAGGGTTTCTCTGTGTAGTGCTGGCTGTCCTGAAACTTTTTCTGTAGACAGGGCTGGCTTCAAACTCAAAGACCTGCCTATCTCTGCCTCCCAAGTGCTGGGATTAAAGGTAGTTTCTCTTTAAGTACACGTGTGAGGCTGGAGAGATGGCTCAGTGGTTAAGAGCATTTGCTGCTCTTGCAGATGACCCAAGTTTGATTTTCAGTACCCACATGGTGGCTCACAACCATCTGTAACTCCAGTTCCAGGGGATCCAGGCTTCCAGGGGATCTAGGCACATATATATGGCACACATGGACACATGCAGGCAAAACACTGGGCACATAAAATAAAAACGAAGAAATAAAAATTAGAAATATGCATGTCAGTCATACTGTAACTCAGAGTTAGTCTTTAGCATGTAGGTTCTTTTGAGGGAAAATGTTCCAGATAGTAAAATAAAAAACCTTAAACCTTCCATTAACTTTTTATTCCATTTAATTGGTAAAAAGCTTTTTTTTTTTTCCCCCAAAGTGTTCATGGTCTAATATTTTTGGCTTTCTTTTGCAGCCTGAAGGTGGACACCTTTTTAGAAAGACATATTAGCGAGACAGCTATGATGTGTGGAGTCAGAAAAAGGCGGAGCTGACACCCTGGCACAAATGACACCGACTTAGAACTGCTCAACGCGTTCATCACTGCATTTATCTTATAAGCAATTAATTGATTGCCACAAATGCTTCAGAGAAGTTGCCTCATACTTGAGATACTCAGAATTCTTCAGGGTAATATAGAATTCTTTAAAACTTAGTGATGGGGCCTTTCCCCCAGCTGAGCACGAGCCACAACAGTAAGTCAGCAAATGAGATGTGCAGCTAGCATGGTGATCTAAATCACAATATTTGCAATCTTTCCTTGCGACATTGCTATAGTTAGTGCCCTTCTGATAGTCTGTATCTTCCCTCTCTAACTTAGTATGTGCTGAAAAGTGGGGAAATATTCTACAATCTTGGTTACTGAAAGCAAGGTTCAGGAGAAATAAAAATTCTTCCATTTCATACTCCTCTTTGATGTAAACTTTCCATTTCATTTTTAAAAGTCAAATAAAGTTGAATGTTATGGCCAATGAATAACTTTTTAGAATCCATTATTCCTTTACACTTCAACCAGACTGAGAATATATGATAGTTTTGGGAAAACCATGATAGAGGGTAAGAAAAAAAAAAAAGTAAGAAAGAAAAAATTGAGTGGCCTTCACTTGTGTCAGGAAATACCACGTGTGGCCGCACACCACAGAATCCTGACTGTGCTTGACCACAGAGGTTCATTTTCCTGATGTGACGTCTGGTGTTCTGCTTGAGGGTGTCACCGACCAAGCCTCTTCTAGTGCCCCACTCACTCGTCCTTGTCTTCTCATTTCAGTGAAACACCTGTATCACCAGGGCGGGGTGGGGGTCGGGGTGGTCGTGTCCATTTGCTTTTCAGGAGTGTTGGGAAGAGCTTTCATTCTTGGGGGAGGGCTGGTAAGTTTTAATTGTCAGTTTGCCACAGCAGAATTAATTACTTGAGGAGAGAACCTCAGTTGAGGAGTCACCTAGATCAAGTGGGCCTATGGGCATGGGTGTGGTGGGGTTTGCCCCCACTGTTAATTGATACAGGAAGATCCAGCCTGATGGGGTGGTACCATTTCATGGGCTGGGCTCAGAACTGTTTAAAAGTGAAAAAAATATACACATCAATCAAGCAAAGACACGTTTTCCTTTTTGCTCGATTGTGGGTATGACTTGACCAGTACCTGCCTTGACTTCCCCAAAATGACGGACTGTAACCTAGAACCATAAACCCTCCCCTCTTGTGACTTTTGGTCAGGGTGTTTTAGCACTGTAGCACAGAAACAAGAACAGATGCCTCTGTCCTTTTTCGGTTAGGAAGGGACCTCCTCTTCGTCCAGAACTGCTATGTGAACACGTTGCTCTTGTCACCCAGAGAGGAGCGGGCACTTCCCCTTGATATTCTGACCAGCCAGGGTGTTCATCAGGCCCAAGAGAGGAACAGACAATGATGAGCAACAACAGTGTTTGCTCAGCCTGTCACAAGGTCCTGGACTCCATATGGCTCTATTGTCGCAATCTCTGAGCTCTTCATTTTGATACCCTGCTCAGCATATTTATTGCATATTTAACTTTGCAATCAAGTGTAGGTGTTATAGATGCACTAGAAAAGGTGTTAAGCTTTACAGTCTTGCTTACGAGGTATATTAGCATGTATCTGAAATGATTAGAAGATGGCACCTCACTCTATATATACAGAAATTTGTGCTTCAGGTGAACAGAAAACCAACCTAAAATAGGACAATTTTTCCCAGTGTAGAAATTATCAAAGACCTAGCTTTTCTCTTTCTACTCTGTTACTCACCAGTTCAGCTTTATTTTGTTGTTGCATATTTTTTTTTAAATCACATCCAGTATTAGACAACCCACCCCCAAAACAAAACAAAAACAAACAAAACAAAACAAAACAAAACAAAACAAAAAAACTCCATTAAACTCCCTAAGCCCTGCTAATTACTCTTTAGCTAAAGAATTATTTTAGAAGTTGGGCATGGTGGCTCACACCTAGAACCCTAGCACCTGGGAAGTAAAAGCAGGAAGATCAAAAGTTTGAGGTCAGCCTTGCCTACACAACACTGACTCAAAAACAAAACAAAACAAAACAAAACAAAACAAAAAACCCTAAAAATCCTAGGAATCATCTTTGCGTCTCACAGGCAAAAGTAACCACACACCACTTTCTGAACCAGTCAGTCACAAGAAGGTTGGTAATGACACGTCTGTCTGTCTGTCTGTCTGTATGTGTGTGCACGTATGGGTGTTATTCAGGAGCCAATCATCTTATTTTCAAACAGGATCTCTCACTGGAGCCTGGGGCTTGCGGATTAGCTTTGGCTGGATGGACAGGGAGCCGCAGAGACACACCGGTCTTTGCCTCTACAGTGATGAGATTATAAGCATACCCTACTATATGTGCTTTGTCTGTAGACTGTGGGGCCTGTGTAGCAAGCACTAAGGTCCCTGGTAATGATTTTTTTTTTAAGCCAGTTAACACGCCCTCAAACTAGAATCATAATTCCATTTCCTCAGCTCGCACAGCTTTAAACAAGCAGAGACAACAAGGGGGACCATGCCAGGGTGCTGCATGTAGGAGCTGGCAGCAAGACTTGGCCCTTTAGATGTTGTTGTTCTCTCTCCGTTCACTGATCTCTATATAAGGATGGAGAGGAAGCCAACTTTCTCAAGGCCAGAGTTCAGCTTTTCGCCTGAGGACCTCAGAAGGCTATCTGCTCTAACTAAAGCATTTCTTAATTCTGGAATCTTCATTAGAGCTGCCTCCTTAATTCCTTGTTTCTTGGGCCAGAGGCTGTGGCACACACCTTTAACCTCAGCAGTCGGAAGGCAGAGGCAGGTGCACCTGAGAGTTTGAGGGCAGAGTCTGGGCTACATTACTGAGTTCCTATTTCAAATCAAACAACAACAAGAAAATTCCGTTTTTCATTGCTCTGATTCAGTTTGGAGAAAAAAATCTTCACATGGACAATGGGATTCATTCTAAAAAATCCAGGCCCAAACTTACCCTCCCCACCCAACAAGGCATTTAAAAACGTGTTCAACAGGAATTGGAAGTCAGACTTCCCATGGAAAGCAAGGACCAAACTAGGCAAATGTTTAAGGGAGGAGAGTGAGCAGTGAGGTACCTAATTGGTAGGGAGAGGACCCAGATCCACTACTGCCTTGACCTTAAGACTCCCCAGCTTCTCAGTTAAGGGTCAGGAGTCTTATCAATTGAGTTACCCAAGCCTTACTAGACTCCTAGTGGAGGGTGGGGGACACCAACCCACTCCCAGAAACTTTGACCCAGAATATACCCTGCCTACAAGATGTGCTGGGACAGAAATAAAGCAGAGATTGAGAAAATGTCCAACCAATGTCTGGCCTAACCCGAGACTGTGAGTCTACCCCCTATGGGGGGAGCCAGCCAACCCCTGACATGGTTGCCACTCCGCAATGGGTCCAGATAGGAGCCTAGCATAGCTGTCCTCCGAGTGGCATCACCCAGCAGCTGATGCAAACAGATGCAGAGACCTACAACCCCTGGGAGGAGGGCAGGGAGTCTTGTAGAAGAGTGGGGGGGGGTTGTTTAGAAGGACCGAGGGGGGATAGGAGGTCCATAAGAAGACCAACAGAGCCAACTAACCAGGGCCTAGGCATGGATTGGACCTAGGACCCTTACACAGATAGCTCAGTCCTCATATAGGTTCCCGAGTAAGAGGAACGCGGGCTGTCTTTCACATGGACTCTGTTGCCTGCTTTGTGATCACTGCCCCCTGGAAGGGCTACCTCACCAGGCCACAAAGGAGGTGGCTACTGGGTGGGTGGGAGGCAAGGGGATCCCCTTCTCTGAGCAGGGGAGTGGGGATAGGGGAAACAAGGAGGGTGGGACCGTAAGAAGAGGGAGGAGGCAATGACTGGGATGTAAAATAAGTAAAAATAAAAATACTCTAGCTTGACACCCAGAAATACACATCTACTGCTCAAGCCACCCTGTCATGGTATCTTGGTTACAATGCAGACCCACACATGCCTCCCTACCCTGACTTAGTAGCATTACATATAAGCTGGAGAGAAACCATTCAGTTCAGAGTAGAAAAATCACCATCTCAAAGTTCTGATTTTTAAGCCCCACATTAAGATACTCTAACCATTACAGGAAAGGTTCTCAACCTTCCCAATGCTGTGACCCTTTAATACAGTTTACGTGGTGGTGACCCCCAGCCATTGACCCCTGAAAGGGTTGTTGGAACCCCAGGTTGAGAACCACTGAGTTAGAAGGTTGTGATCTGCATACCTACTCACAAGATTAGGAAAACAGGACCCAGCAAAGTGGCCCAGCATACATACGGGAATCCTGTCCTTTGGTGGCACACTTCACATGAAATTTGATTTATGTTTGGGAAGGACAGCTGTGCCAATCCTAGTTAAGAGGGAAGTGTGTCCCTGTCCCTTAGGGTATGAGTCTAAGCTAGTACTTCAAGATGTGACAACACAATTTTCTGATCCAGTTTAAACAAAGATTTTATTTGCTGAACTCTGAAAAGCAAAATTTTGAAAATGGCAACCCACTAGGCCAGCTTAGTGCTATAACATTCTGTCACCGCCTGTCTTCACATGCACATATCATAAGAGCAGACATGGAAATGCCAGGAGTTACATGCTCTGTCTTGCTCATACCCTTGGGTGCACTTCCCTCCCTGGGAGGCAAAAAAAAAAAAAAAAAAAAAAAAAAAAGGCCGCTTTTATCTTGCTTTAATAGAAACTCACTACAGATTTCTTATAAAGAACTCTCCTTGTGCTGTTCCCATTTTATTGACTAAAAGTACGGAATTGAAAGCCCCCACCCCCATTTTAGTGCTCTCCAAAATGGGCAACAGCAGATTCAGTCTGAAAAGCTACAGAAGGTTCTGATAACCTTTCTACAATGGAGTGGAGCGAGCTTCCTCTACCACCACCTGACACTACCTTATCGATCACACATTCTCACAGACCTAACAAGATCTGAGTCTCCAGTACAGAATGTGTGTCCAGGAAAGCCAGGCAGCAGGGCCTGGAGATGGACAGAGGGACAGAATGCTGGTGAAGGCACACAGAAAAGAACCCCGAGAAAGTTTTGGTGCCATTTCCATTTAATGAGCCAGTAGTATAGTGACCTAACGACTTCGGCTGTGATCACACTGGGATGTTTCTACGGAACTGCTGTGAGGACACGTGACTGTCAGCTGGCCTCCTCAGGTACACCGTGCTGGGAGAGCAGTGGCAGACCCAACTCCCACAAAGACTTAAGGCTGGGGGGTATAACGGAGGTATTTTTTGCCAGATGGGAGCTCTTTGGTGAAGACTCCTTTAGGGAAAAGTTGTTTGGCTTCGTCTTCGGGGATGGTGGGAAGGACCATCACACTATCTCCTTCCTGTTGGGAGACATTAAGAATGGTGTCATTCAATCTTACAGTAATGGAAAAAAGGTCTTTAAGAATTAATTATGTCGTGAATGAAGGTGGTAATGAAAGTAAGCAAGTATGCTTTATTCTCTCTTTGAGAAACTTACTTTGGTTTTACAAACTGATTTGACATGTTTGTTAGTTAAGTATTTCCCCATTGTAAATATAAACAGTCCTGTTTTAAAGCCCATCCTCGCTGGCCACACCTTAACGTTTAATTAAAAACCTACCCCTTGGTTTACAGATCCTAGTGGATTAGGTCAGACTAGACTCACTCTCTCTCATCAAAACCCTGTACTCAGGTTATAAAGTAACACTAAGAGGCGCTTGGTTTATTATCTTATTTATTTGCTTATTTATAGGTCTTATTTATTTCTTAGGTACTAAAAGTTTATGAACAATCTTGGTGTGGCAGTGCATGTCTGTAGATCTCAGCCTAATAAAGACTGTGGCAGGAGATTAAGAGTCGAGGGCCAGTCTATGATAAATACCAAACTCCTATTTTTAAAAGGAGTAGGTGCAGGGATTAACTCGGACAGCAGACTGCTTGCTTGGCATGCATGAAGCCCTGGGTTCGGGCCCCAGGACTATGTAAAACTGGGCATGGTGACACACGATTGAGATCCTGACACTTAGTAGAAACAAGAGGATCAGAAACTCAAGGTCATTCTTGGCAACTGGTGAGTTTTCAGGCCAGCAAGGGCTATATGAGACCATGAGACTCTTTCTCACCCCCCCCCCCGCCCACACTCACTTCTGAGCAAGTTTCAAAGACTGTATATTTAAAAGGTTGGAGCTTAGAGAATAAAATGTTCTAACATCAGTACACCAACGCTTACACAGCCACCATGACAGAGGTGAAACAGCTAATTAAGCTTTTCTTCTTTCTTCCTGATCTTTTGGGACAGGACCCGCATAAGCTGAGCCTGAACTTGTGATCCTCCAGCCCCCGCCTCTGGGGTGCAAGGATTACAACAAGTTCCATTGCGTTCCAGGAATGTTCTAAATATTTTTCTTATATCAGGTAATGGTTAAATGAAAGATTTTTTTTTTTTAATTTTGTAAATATTGACTATCCTGTATCTAGAAAAGAAGGAAGCGTTTCATATTTAGGCATTTTTGGATAAAGAATATGTGCATATCTCCGTTGAATTTTGGAGCACTGTGGATCTAGGATTTTTGGATTAGGGATGTTCAACTTCTAGATGAAAAAGGGATCATTGTGACTGATGTATTGGAATTACACAAGGGTTAGCAAAACCCAGAGTTTGTGTTTTGATACATACAGCGTAAACGATCTCTTAAACACATCCTCCTGGCACACCACACCCAGCTCCTGCAGGCGGCCATGACAGACCGTCCTTCGGACCTTTCGGGCAACCTGGGCTCCTAGTTCTTGAGCAACTTTTACCTTCCAATCAACTGGGGTGGCAACCCGCTTTGTCGCCGTCAGCTGGAGGGAGTCAACCACTCTGAGAATCTCATCGAAGTTCCTGCCTGTGGTGGCTGGGTAGAGGATCGACAGCTTCAGTTTCTTGTCAGGGCCAAAAATAAACACCTGTGGAGCACACGGACAGGAGGGGTTTCCTCAGTACACGAGTCGGTAAAGCTCTTACTGGACATTCAGGTTCATGAGTTTAATGCCTCATTTCCCCCTGGCCCAAGAGAGGAAGAAAATAGAACTGGGAAAGAAAAACAGACTTCCTTACAGGGTAGCCAGACCAGGGACAGACTCCTCCTAGTCTGCCCATCCTTTCTCCAACACAGTGGTTTGCAAGCTTACCCTTTAATACAGTTCCTCATGTTGCAGGGACCGCCAGCCATAAAATTATTTTGTTGTTACTACACAACTGTAATTTTGCTACTGTTATGAATCATAATGTAAACATCGAGATGCAGGATAGGATACGTAACCCCTGTGAAAGGGTTGTTAGACCCTGAAGGGGTCATGACCCACAGGTTGAGAACCACTGCTCTGACAATTCTATAATTTTTTTTTTTTAAAGTTGTTTTTGTGTGTGAGGGTGTGGGTGTAAACACATGCCACCATAAGAGTGGAGGTCAGAGGTTAGCTTGCAGGAGTTGGTTCTCTTCCTGGACCTCGTGGGTTCCAGGAATCCAATCCCAGATCCTCAGGTCTGGCGGCAAGTGCTCTCATCTGCTAAGCTGCTCCACTGTAACAGTGTTACAGCAGAGATGGAACAGAAACATGCACATGTCCATTTACTCAGCTGTCCAAATGGTGGATGCCTTAGACTTTCCATTCTAGAGCAAGATTCCTGGAGAAATTTTAATTCTTTGGGGGTCCATTGTTTTAAGGCCTGATTCAAAGCTATTCAGAGATGCAACAACAACAAAAAAAACAAAAAACAAAACCACAAAAAAACCAGAAACACAACAAAGAAGTGGAAGGATGGACAAGGTTCTGTCTGGGACACAGGCCACTCTCTTTTCTATGTGCACATCAAAGTTTGCTATTCCATAAAGAAAGAAACTGTAATCAAATTTTCAGGGACAAGCCTCAGGGAGATGTACTAGGTCCCCTGGTGATTACCTAGATGGTTATCACGAGCAGATTCCTAGTGTGAGCTGGTATGGGGCCTCAAACAGCTCTGTATTACAGGAGCTCAGGCTTGTTCCCCAGTGAGTAAATGACAGAACAATAACATTCTGGATCGTCCTGTCAAGAGCTGCTTTAAAGATGGCTGGCAGGAGATAAAACAGGTAAGATTTTTTAGCTCTAGAGAACAGCTTTGGATGTACTATAAATTAACCTGTAGATACTCAACAGCTACGGATTAAACAGACATGTTAGCTGAATATTTCAGGCACTCTGCATCAGCACATAATGAAGGACACCGGCACATAGCTCTTTCATAACCGCATAGTCCTCCATTTCCTTGCGCTGGCTCAAGCATTTACATGGGGCTGTGAGGACTCACCACACGGGCTGTCACGGGCATGCCCTTTTCATCCTTCTCAGCTGGATCCAACATGCCTAGAAGGATAGCAATGTCCCTGTTCTTATCATCGATGATGGGAAATGGAAACTTCTCTGTGGGATCGTTGCCATTGTAAGCATTGATGTCCTGAAACAGAGGAACAAGGGAGAGAGAAAATCTTAAACCTGACGTGGTTCTCTGCATTTCATCAGCTGGGAAGCATCTCTTTGATAGCTGAGGAACCATCATCACAATAATGTTCTCTAAGGAACTTTCGTAAGCTGCATGACCAGACACTTCTCATGGCAATTTATCAGCTCAAAGGGATATTTGCAGGGTATGGTATTCATAAGCCAAAGCCCTCTCCACACTGAACTCTCTTTAAACTTCTAGGACTGAGGAGCGAGGGAAGGCCTCAAGAAAGGAGTGTAATGTCTACCTGGGCTTTGAAAGACAGGTGAGACTTTTCACTTGGAAGAGCAAGGCATTTTGGGGAGGAGAGACATGTAGGCAAGTCCATGCATCATCTACTGTGGGACAGTGAGGAAGCAAACCAAGGGGGTTAGAAGTGACAGGAGAGTGCATTTAATATTAGAAAAAGGTGTGTTTATTACTCATGTGAAGCTCATCAGCCTGGAAACGGGGTTGATAGGATGGCAGATTTGAAACCGTTTCAAATTTCTTTAGGGATGAGAGGAGATAAAGGTGACAAACTCTGGAATGAACAGCAAAAAATTTGATCTTCATTGATTTTATTACCCGAAATCACCTTTTGTTGTCAGTCACTAGCTGACTATTATCTAGTCAGCAGCTAAAGAAAAGCCAATACGGTTTCCTACCAGGACATCTGGAACTTTCCTATGTAATCAGTTATATGTCAAAGCTGGCACTGCTTTTGGACGTTTGGGCTTGTTTTCTATTTCAGAGAAACACAATTTTGGAAATGTCTAAGGCAGATAAAATGAACCCAGGTATGTTCCTATATTTAGAGGTGTTATGTAACAATGAGCTTTGAACTCTTTTGGCAATCTGCAATTTATATTTTGATATTAATAGACATTACTGTACATGGCTATATGTTAATATTGGTATACACTAATTCTTGACCTTGTCACGTGTTTAGCTGACAGGACATTATACTCAGACACCAAAGAGCCACATTATTTTGTATTTATTTTACCTTAAGTCAGGACAACCTCACTCTTTGCCACTGGCACAGAAAGAATATTGAGGTTCAGACGACATGGATCTCTTTTTCACCTGGGGGAGGTGCAGCAAGCCACTCCAATACTCACTTACAAAAGCAGCTTAGAGTAAGGAGCTCTAAAGAGAAACTGCCTGTGAGGCAGCCAAGGGAAGGCCAGTCACCAGTCACTGTCAAGGTGTGCAGGGTGAAAAAATACACCCCAGGGAAGACGACAACCCTTATTATCCTACCCATCACCCTTCCAGCCTAGACGCTGAGGATTAATTGATGTGAAATGGCCATGGGATGTGGACCAGCTCACATACCAGCTTTTAATGCCAGCTTTTACTCAGTTGTATGTGATCGGCAGTGCTCAGTACCCACGCACAAATGGTAGGCCTTATGTGGTATACTGTAGCGAAGTCAGTTAAAGCGTCATATCCAAATACCTGTAAATAATTTTGTCCAAAGCAGACAATTTCAATCCACTCATTCAACAAACACCAACTGTACCAAGTGCTTCTGCAGCAGTGAGCTAAAGCTTATTCCTGCTGGGCCCCACTCCAAGAGGGAAGAACATAGGGGCTAGATGAGCCACATGCAGAGATTTAGACAGTGACAAGCGCTAAAGAGGAGGTATGAAGCATGATCAGGCATTATAATTTCAGATGAAGACAAAAAGAAGGGTTTTAACGAGGCGCCACTTGAGGTAAAACGCCAAAAGCACTATAGGCAAGGCAGATGGAAGTATTTAATACAGAGTGCCTGTGAGTTTGTGTGGATAAACCAGACAGAAGCTGTGAAAACACAAGGAGTTAAGAATGGCTCTGGAGCCTCAACTTAACAACTCCAGAAATGTAGCTGCTATTAGCCGAGATGAATAAAATCTTGGAAGAAATAACGGGGTCCAATTTTAGACACACTCGGTTTAACGTGTCTGGATATCCCTCAGGAGGTGCCAAGGTGGTGTGTTTTACTGAACGGAGGCCAGGGGAGAGTGCAGACTGAGATGGGATTCTGAGAAACAGCTCGTGGATGTTCTCTTTAGCTTATCTTGGCAAGTGGAAGAGCACACCAAGGGAGAGAGTACAGATAGAAAGGGAGAAGCAGGCCATGAAATAGGTTCTGGTCAACTTCAGCACAACTTAGGAACTCGGAGAAAAGGAAAAAACAATTCTAAGCATGGCTAGCTGGAGGCAGCGTCCTGAACGCCAGGAGAGCAGGGTTCAGAGAGATCAACTGGGCGGAAGGCTACTGGTAAATCAGGGAAGACGGTGACTGGGAATCTACTGTTGGAGAGAACAACACAGACATCGCTATAAAGTTGAAGTTTGATTTCAGCTGACTAGTGAACTCTGAACCCAGGGTGGGCGTACACTTATCTCAGAAACCAAGTTCCACTCTATGTAGCTAAGAGTAAATATTCTCAAGTAAATGCGACTTCAGAATCAAAGCGCAAGCCAACTGATACTTCCGATACAGAGGTGGGGAAAGCAAAGTGGGTTTTCCTAGTCTCTTACTAAGGAACATAAAGACTTCGGTGACATCTCTGGTTACCAGGAAGTGTACAGGCATTTCTCCCTCCAGCAACCAATCAGTTCTGCAATGTATACTATCACTGAGTCTTCAATTCGACTCAGCCTGGACATTATCTAACTGGCGAGGTGGCATCAGATTCTACAGAAGGCTCAGACCAAACAAGATACCCCCATTTTGATACCAATCACAAGCTCCAAGCTGGCTAAAAATTTGGGACTCTTATGCACCTCCCTTTGGGACTATAACTTGGGAGCTTACAGAATGTAGGGAAATGCATTTACAAAGAATGCAGATGAACAGACGTACAAACTTCAGGATGGAGCCTCAGTGCCCCAGGTAAGCACACTGGTTTGGCAATAAAGAACATCATGGAACTGTACCTCTTAGGATTCTTATAGACACTTGATAGGCATAGTTGGTTAAATTATCAATTACTGAAGCACAGTTCTACCTCCAGCTGCTTCTCCCCACAGACTGGGTAGGGATTAAAGTCCCGTAGTCCTGCCTGGCTCTGTTCAAAGCTGTGGAGGGAGCTGTGGCCAGCAATCCAATCACTAGCACATAATTAAGACATTGCCTCTTGGAAGATAGTCAGGCTATAAGGAATGTGTGGGAGGGAACAGGAAAGGAAGGATAACACACACACACACACACACACACACACACACACACACACACACCTCAGATCATAGGACTATACCTTGGTCCAGGCAAAATGGTCCTCAACACTGTCTATTGAAAGAGCAATCAACTTAACATTCCTCTTGGCAAACTCTGGCGCCAGCTTTGCAGCTCTGCCAAGCTCTGTGGTGCACACTGGGGTAAAGTCCCGTGGGTGGGAAAAGAGAATGCCCCATCTGGAACGAAGAAGAGGGTCACAACTGAGTGGGCAGTCACCATTACCACGCAGAATGAAACAGTCGCTATCTGCATTTAAAACAGTTTTTCTTCCCTTAAACTATCTGCACATAATGAAGACATTTAAACTCTTTAGTTCCAACCTTGCCTCCAGAGAAGCCCAAGTTGACTGCTCAAACACTTATCGATATATAAAATTATATATATGTATATAAATATATAATATTCAGGATGAAGCGTTCAAAAGGATTCATTTTAGGGTGTCACTTTTTTTTTTTTAAATCTAAAATAGCAGGCTGGCCTTGAACTCAGAGAGCCATCACACCTAGCTGTAACGCAACTCCTTTCCAGTCAATAAAATTTGTGCTATTCAAGTCAGGCACCCTATTGAAATACTCCTTAGGCCTTTTGTTTATTTTCTAGCACAGACCTTGATTTTGGGCGCCTATTATGCCCCAAATCCAAAGATGCGTGACTACAATAATAAACAGATTATGTAACTCAGTACAGGCAGGGCTCTAACCTCAATTTGTAGGTAAAAATTTAGGTTGGCACTTGGCTTCCTGGAAGCAGGTAGATATAAAATCCTTCACAAAGCCAGCGAATTGATCTAACTTGTTAAACAAGGCACCCATATTTGCACCATGACAAAATACCACTTTTTAACAGTTGCAGTCTTTTCTTACTTTCGACCAAGCAGGTAGAAAACACAGATACCCTACAATGCGGACTTCCACATCTACAGTTCGTAGGTAAAGATTAAGGTTAATGTTGTACAGATTTTTAGGATAACTCAAGGTGAGTTCCAAGAAACTTGGGAGTCCTATTCCCTTCTCCTTGGTGACAGATCCGGTTCTTTCAAGCGTAAAGGAAAACTGAGCACCCAGGCCTGTACACTTCCACTGCCTGAGCCATCCAGGGGCAAGGTCCCAAACCAGAAGATTGCTCAATCTGGCCTAGTCACTGCGGGTTGGCATATTTCCCTGAGCATGAAGAACAAAGCGGACAAAGCTACTGCCTTCTACCTATTCCTGCGCTCAACTCCCAGGGGTAAGGCAAGGCAAGGCAAGGCAAGGCAAGGCAAGGCACGGCAAGGCAAGGCAAGGCAAGGCAAGGCCAGGCCTTCTTTTAAAAGGATGTAAGGCCCCACGGTAAGAAAGAACTGGGTAATACTTGAAGATTGTTAAGAGATGATAGTGTTCAGTTTTTAGCACGGTGACATATGTCCTTCAAGATTTAATTTAGCTGTGACATTTAGGCCTTAGATTCTATGGAAACGGACCAATGGGGGTTAAGATGAGACTTAAGAGAAAGGCTATAAAAGTTTCAGCAAAGAAATGGAACAGGGCATTACTTTTGTGTACTGCTATAGGAATGATGAATTCGATTTTTTTTTTTTTTTAAATTGTGAGGCAAATGTTTTGCTGAGTCCAGTTGGGGAGCTAGTTTTATGTCACATCTATCTCAAGGTATTCCAAGAATGTCTCGCCCTGGCCTGTCTTCCCTACTCTTTGCAGAAATTCAATTAAATTATGCCATTTCCTTCCCCATTTTCAAAGGACAAAAGGTTTCCTCTTCCTAAGAGAATGGCCCCTACTTCTACCAGAAACCTCTGGTGCAGGTGTTTTGATTAGTGAGGAGCCCTGGGAAATACTGTAAAGATACTTTTTCACAGAGTATCTTCACAGAGACCATGCTAAGCTAAGCAAATACACCCAACACCCAAAACCTTTAGTTACGGTTAGAGTAATCTTAAAGATCATTTTTTTTTTCCTCCAAAGGGCATTTGAGCCTGTATTTGGCAGTTTGACTTGAAACCATCTACAGAATGGAGTTTGGAAAAAATTAGGCAAATTCCATGGATTATAATGACGCACAGGGTGGAAACGCCCTTCTTGGTTGTGGCAGGTGTACCGTGCCTCCCTGGCACAAAGGACGCTGTTGTGTGTGTTTGCTCATAAATCCACCTCCTCTTCCTAAGATGCTACTTCATTTTCTTATTTAAGTTTTTCTCTAGAGACAGGGCCTCACTAAGTTACCCAGGTTGGCCTTGAACCTACGATCTTCCCATCTGTCTACTGGGTTAGCTGGCATAACAGGCACCTGGGTGCATCACGGACACTGAACATTTCAGATCAGATCTGGGTCAATAAACGATCACAACGACCCTCCCCCCTCCCCTGCCCTGAAGTTATCTTCACAGTACAGGTGCTTCTGGGAGTCTTATTTATCTCTAATCTATAGAGACGGAGAGTTCCAGCAAGACCTCCCATTTCCCGGGGGTGTGGGCTGCAGACAGGAAGGGAAGGAACACTGTGTAAACAAACCTTCAGCGGTCTTGGATAACTGTCAACACTAGGTTCTGAACGTGAGGCTGGCAGTCATGCTTATCTCCAGACTCTTCTCCCGCAAGCTCTGAGAGTTCCATCTGCAACTTTCTTCCTAGCCTACTATTCTCTTCTAAAAGCTGCTTTCCCTTAGTTGGTAGGTGGAAAATGGATGCCAAGTTAAAAATCCTCACCCGAATCTAAAGCTTCCCTGCCTGATCACGGATTAGTTTCAAAAACTGCACCGTCTTCCCCAAAACATACAAACCCAAGAGTCCTAAGAGTGTAGTAGGGGCATGAAAACTCCAGAACCACAACGGAGCCGTGACTCGCTGACAGAAACTTAGCACCTTACAATTTGTGCATTCAGGAGCTGTGAAACTGAGACCACACCAGTGTACTTCTAGCCCTTATGGCCCGGCGCTGGATGCAAGGCAGAGGGGGAGGGGACCACTGGGAAACAAAAGAGTCTCAAAGTAGGCATGTACACGTGTCCTAGCCTTGGAATGGCCCACAGTGGCAAAATGGTCGCAGGCGCTGGACAGCCCCTCCCTCAAAGTGTTGATTATTCTGGAATGACCGCCACACTTGTTCTAGGTTCCTCCCAGGGCTGTTACGCAAAATCTTATTTTGACCACCGAAGGAGGTTCTGGACAAAAAGTCTTCTGGCTACTTACCTGGCACACGGTAGTTTTTTAAAAAATTTCAGAAGTCCTCAAATACCACTCCCCGAAGTTAAGCAGGAGCTCAGATAACGCCGGGCCCAACCCTAACCTGCAGCTGTGTGCTTTTAACTTTCGCCGTGGGCACCCACCTTCCGCAGGGTGCAAATTCTAGAGCGGGGGGGGGGGGGGGGGGGGGGGGCGGGCAGTGCGACCCCGGGCAAACGTCCCAGGAAATGACCTCCAACCCGGAGCACCCCCGCCCCACCTCCCCCGGGTTTTCGTTCCGACCTCAAAACAAAGTTAGCACTGTTTACAAAACCAGGCTAAAGGGACTACAAACCGTCCCCGGCAAGGACCTCCTCCCCACGCCGGCCCAGCCACGCTGGGTCAGGGAAGGATCTGGTGATCCACGCAGGGCCGGCAGAGGTCACAGGTCCCCAGCAACGCCCGGTGATGCTCGGCGGGATCCCGGCGGCCGGCACGTGCGGGAACCGGTGAAGGGTGAGCCAGCGGCGCGCCGCGGCCGAGCGCAGCGCGGAGAACGGAGGCGGGGAAGGCAGCTCTGGGGACCCGCCACCTGGCCGGGCGACGCGGTGGCCACTTACGAGTCTCCCAGGTAATCGTGGAAGCGGATGCGGCCGATGGTGGTGTCGGCCTCAAAGTTGGGGGCTTCGTCCCCGAGAAGCAGTCCTCCGGGCATGGCGGCGGCGGTGACACGGCGGACGGGGAGGCGCAGCCGCAGCAGCGAGCAGGCTCCGGAGGAGAAGCCTAGATCAGCTCGGGCCGAATGGGCGGGCCCGGGGGCGGGGCGGGGCGGGGCGAGGTGGGGAAAGGAAGGAAGGGGGAGGGAGGGGAGGGGAGGGGAGGGGAGGGACTACCGCGAGTCTGGCAGCTCCGGTCCCTCACGTGGAGCGGGCAGGGCAAGTGAGAAGGGAACGGAGCTTAATTCGTAGAATTGCCGGGGCTTGTAGGGTTTGGCGGCTCTGCAAAGATGTTCTAGGCGAAGTAGAAGGCAGCACAGAGCCTCCAGTACTCCCACCCCTATCAGACTTCCAACCGAGGGGGCTGGCGGTGCCACCCCCCTTTTTTTTTTTTTTTTTTTTTTTTTTTT
>NW_026596057.1:8750735-8759374 GCF_907164565.1 Psammomys obesus | reverse complement strand
AAAAAAAAAAAAAAAAAAAAACAGAAATCCAAAGGAGGCCAAACCCTTATTATGCCAACTGTAAACTTGAGTAAGTTGGTCTACAGAGTGAGTTCAAGGACAGTCAGGGCTACCCAGAGAAACTGTCTCAAAAAAACAAAAAGAAGAAGAGGAGGAGGAGGAGAATGAGGAGGAGGAAGAAGAAGAAGAAGGAGGAGAAAGAAGAAGATGAGAAGACGGAGGAGGGTGAGGAGGAGGAAGAAGAAGAAGAAAATGAAGAAGAAAAGGAAAAAGGAGAGGAATTGGTTAGAAGGAAGCTTGAGCACCTCCTACAGGCCATCAGCAATAGCATTCTATGTATCATAAACCAGTGGATCTCAGCCTTCCTAATGCTGTGACCCTTATCCATAGTTATTGTCATTGCTCCTTCATAACTTTAATTTTGCTACTTCTGTGAATCATAATGTAAATATTGGATATGCAGGATATCTGATATGTAGGACATTTGATATGCCACCCCTGTGAAAGGGTCATTCAGTTCCTCAAGGGGTCGAGACCCACAGGTTGAGAACCACTGTTAAAAATTGCTTCTGTAGTAGTTGTTTACAATTTTCTCAGTCCAATTATTCTGCCTAAGTTTATTCCCTACTTTGAAGAGCATCAAAAGGATTTGAAAAATAAAAAAGGAAGTGTAAATAGAAAACAGGGTTTAAAGAAGGAAGGTGTAAGGTCATACTGTAATTATGAAGACCATTACTAAAAACTTCTTAATATGGTCCTGATGGTCTTAATTGTCAACTTTATTTAGAAATGACTATACAGATTGCATGAAAAAAAGAAGAATCTTCTTGTTCCCTTTTCTTTTTCCTCAGAACAGTAAAATTAGAACCATTGGTAATGGGGGAAAACTTTTGATTGTTTTTTGATTATTTGTTTTGAGACAGTCTCACCCTATAGCCCAAGTTTGTCCAAAATTTACTTGGTAGTCCGGGATAGCTTCAAACACTCAGAAATCCTCCTGCCATGGTATCCCGGGTGCAGATTACATGTGCAGATTGCACAATACTTGGCCAATATCATTCTTTCTGGATGAGTTCATTTATTGATGTTTCGGGGTCCTTGCTCTTGCTCTTCACCTTAAACAAGTGGGTTTCAGAGCTGAGCTCTTGTGGTTGCAATGCAAATATAGTATCTGAGGAAGAGCGTGAGAAAAACAAGCAAACAAAAGCCAGGCCTGATGGCTGATCTGGCTGTGAGGGAAGGAAAGGTTTAACTATGACATTGACCAAAATCAAGGAGTTGACAATAACAAAACAAGACAAGACAGAATAAATTGGTTTAAGAGACAACACCTTAGATTTTAGTATGTTTATCCCATATTATATGGCTATTATCCACTTATAGGTGAGTATATACTATACCTGTCTTTCTTCTTCTGGGTTACCTCACTCAGGATGATGTTTTTCTAGTTCCATCCATTTGCCTGCAAATTTCATAGTTTCCTTGTTTTTAATAGCTGAGTAGTATTCTATTGTGTAAATGTACCACACTTTCTGTATCTGTTGAGGGATTGTTTCCAGAATCTGGCTACTATGAATAAAGCTACTATGAACATAGTTGAGCAAATGTCCTTGTTGTA
This sequence comes from Psammomys obesus, assembly GCF_907164565.1. NCBI lineage: Eukaryota > Metazoa > Chordata > Mammalia > Rodentia > Muridae > Psammomys > Psammomys obesus. The sequence goes on along the minus strand of NW_026596057.1, from coordinate 8,757,756 downwards.
TGTTGGAGAGTCTTTTGAGTATATACCCAGGAGTGGTAGAGCTATTCTGAGAAAGCGCCAGATTGATTTCCAAAGTGGTTGTACAAGTTTACACTCCTACCTGCAATGGAGGAGGGTTCCCCTTCCTTCACATCCTTGACAGCATGTGCTGTCTTGTGAGATCTTGATCTGAGCCATTCTGACAGGTATAAGATGGAATCTCAGGCCTGGAGGTGACAGGAGCTCCACAAGAAGACCAAAAGAACCAACTAACCAGGGCCCAGCGGGGCTTGCTGAGATTCAGGCATCAACCAGGGACCATGCACAAACTGGATCTAGGCTCCCTACAAAGATGTAGCAGATGGGCAACTTAGACTTCAAGTGGGAACTCTAGTAAAGGAAATGGGGGCTCCATCAGACAGGGACTCACTTGTTAGCTTTTTTGATTCCTTTCCCCTGGTGTGACTGCCTTGACAGGCCACAGGAGAAGAGTACATGCTCAGTCCTGATGCAATTTGATGAGCTGGGGAAAGGGAACTCCCCTTTTCGGAGGGAATATGCATGAGATAGAGAGAGAGACAGACAGAGAAAGAGAGAGAGTGAGAGAGAGAGAGAACAGTCCTAGAGAGAGAGAGAGAGAGAGAGAGAGAGAAAGAGAGAGAGAGAGAACAGTCCTAAATGCAAGGAAGTAGTAGAAAGAGGGAATCTCTCCTAGCTGCCCACAGCTGAGTCCATGGACAGAAGAAATAAAAATGTTCAAGGCTCTTCTCAAATTCACCCCATTTCATCTGTGTCTTCTTAAACACAATACAAGTAGAACTTGTAGGAGAATATCTATGGAGATTCACTGACTCCGTGGGATTCTGTAAAATGTCTCCTGCATTTTTTTCCCTTCCTGCAGGGGGCAGGGTCAAACCCAGGGACTGAGTGTGGTAGGCCTGTGCTCCATCACTGAACCCCACCCTGCTGCAGGTTCCTTTAAGCTTAGAGGAACCTCTGGTCTTACTGTTGCTCCTTTCTCCCTTTGATGCAAGGTTTGGTGGGGACTGCTTCCAGGGATCAAGCATATAGCCTGCTATATTTAGAAGAGCTGTTTTTCTAACTGGAGCACATGCAATCCTGTAGCCTATAGAAGAAAGCACCTTGTGCAAGCCAAACATGCATCCCTCCAGTCTGGACTTAGGACAAGGCAACAGCAAGCAGCTATTTCATATCTTATAAACAGTTATTCCAGAGGAGAGAGAAGTCAGAAACCCAATTCTGAGAGGGCTCTGTAACAACTGTGTTTAGTTTCAGTGAATAAATCTATTTAACAATTTCAACAATTTTAAGTTTTGAATTCCCGATGAGGTTTCACTTAAGTAACTAATATTTTGGTTTTGAAATGAAGCTGTTGAATCTTAATTTAGCTTCTCTAACATACTTTAATTAGTTTCGGCATAGTAACTTCTGGGACATCCTATCTCTACTTTCTTCCTGTCTTTCTCTCATAAGAATTAAGAACTGGAATTACCATGGAGTGGAAACTGTAAACATTGGTATTTTGCAGAGTTAAACGTGAGATACTGGACTTTGTTAGTCAAGCAAGAATTTCAGTGAGGGACAGTTTTGTCCCTTCTCTCACAGTGGTGTCTTCATAAGATTGAACAACATCAAGGCCTTAAACACTGTGTCCTTCAATGTAATAACCTGATGTAATAACCACAGGCACTCTGCTGTCCCCTTTGCATGGATTTCTCTTCTAATCCACAGAGCAGTGGTCTAGAAACTGTTACCAAGGCAAACAAAACTTAGAAGAGATTCGCTGATGCAAGGTGACTCTCTGCCATGACTGAAACTGAGACTCAAATCAGATCTTTTCATCCCTCTAATCATATCTCGAGAGGGACCATTTAAGCGAGCCCTTCATTCAGTGAAAAGGTATTGAATACTGTCAATGAAAAGGGGGAAGGGAATCAGGAAGAAGTAAGAGCACCCTCTACCTTCAAGGACTTAAATAGATCAAGTCAAGTTCCCTTACTTTGTTCTGTAACAAAATTCCCTTCAGATCTTTATTGGGCAACCAAAAGGCGGACATTTGATGTGTTTAGGGAACCTGTAGTGAAATGGTGGGAACCGTCTCAGGTGAATGGAGCATTCTGGGAGCAAAGTCGCTTATGTCTTGACCAATTCTACATGTCCATAACTTTCGGTGTTACTACGAGTCTCACTTTACACTTTCCTCCTCAAAGGTTTTCAGAACCCAAGTGTGTCAGGATGAGCTGTGAGCTTCCCACCGGTTTCTGAAGAGATCTGGGGTGGAGCCTCAGAATTTATACATCTACCATCTTCCCAAGTTATCTGGACAGTGTAGATGTAGTGACTCTATGTCAAGAGCCCTTGTCAGGCATCTGTGCATATTTTTAGCCTTCCTGGTTATGAGATTCTTTCTGGTGGGATCCTTGGTAAGATCAATCTGTCTACAAATTTTTTTTTTTCAAATCTTAAAGCCCAAGATCTCACCTTACTTTCACACTTCCTGTTCTTCCCGATACATTTGTTGAGATTTTGTATATATAAGACAAATTTTTACTCTTAACATCTACTTTATGTTATCAATATAATTAATATTTTTATTTTTGGTTTTTCAAAACAGGGTTTCTCTGTATAGCCCTGGCTATCCTGGAACTCATTCTGTAGATCAGGCTAGTCTCAAACTCACAGAGATCCATCTGCCTTTGCCTCCTGTGTGCTAGAATCAAAGGTGTGTACCACCATCACCTGGCCCTAAACATTTTTTTTTAAAATGCTAATGCTCTAAATTTATTTCAAGATAAGTGAGCAAAATTATAAACTAAAAAAATTCATCTACGTTTTATTAATGTGCTATGAAAATGAAACAGCTAAGTAATTCAAAAGTTTTCATAGAACAACTAAATAAAAACTCTCAATGAAATCTTAATTTATCTGCTTGATGTCATACAAAGAGTAGTTATTAACTATGACATATGGTTGCATGGATACATGGTAGTAGCTATATATGGGTGTATTGGCTAACTTTTAAATGTTAAGATTATGGTGATGTATGTTCAGGATTCAACTTTTGGGAATATATATGAGTATGTGGTTACTTAAGAGTTTTGGTATCTTATTGTGATCATGAGTTATCATAGCCTCATCACTAATGTTTACTGTGCTTGCTAAACAGGAAGTACTGTGGCTATTGTTAATCACGCATTGTCTTTTACTTTTCACAAAATCTGTCAAGCAGGTATTGTTGCCATTCCCAATTTGCTAATGCTCTGAAATGACTGAATACTAAAGTGTTGGTGCTGAGTGGTGCTGTCACTGTGAAGGGCAGAAAGCTCTGGTGTCCCAGTACACAGGCTCGTGCTTTGGGTAAGACATTGTACTTCCAAACGGCTCGGTGGACTCAGGTCACTTCCTAGCAGTCACATGTGCTTGGCTCAGGTTCTCCCACTGACTTTCTGTGTCCTTCCACCCACTGAAACGCTGGATGTGGCATACTACAACAATGACATCACAAGAAACCAACAGGGTGTGTAGTAAAACGAAAGTCACCAAGAGCATAGTTCCCCCAAAGCGAAGGCGGTTTTGAAGGGAGGAAAGGAAAGAGGAAGTGATGTAATTATATTATAATCTCAAAAAAAAAAAAAGAAAGAAAGAAAGAAACAATTAAAACTAGTTTGGTGGAATTGAATGGACATTTTATCTTTCAACGTTTCTCTCTTAACCTCCCATCTTGATAAGAAAAAATGAACCAAGACCTCTTTCTTGATATCTAGATCAAATTATCACATCCATACGTTTTCTCATTTCCTCAAAATCTATCTGAAATTTTAGCATGCCTCAACCTGATGTGTCCCTAACTTGTAAACATGCTCAGTCCTTTTATAATCATACTGCAGAAAAAGCATGAAGGGCTGACATAACAATGCATTAGGCTTATTACTCCCTCATCCACTCATGCTGGAGGTCTGAAGTCATCACAAATGCTTAAAGAAAACTAAATTGAAGACCTGTTGAGCCAAATATAAGGACCATGGGCCACCTGCAACATAGTGGTAAGTTATCTTATTTCAAACAAGGTAAAAATAAGACTCCCTTCCCCCAAACAAAAAAATCCAACATCCCTTTGGAGTTAGTATTACTATGGAAAAACCAACAGGTACAGATAAATTGCAATTTAGAATTCTTGGCTTAAACACTAGACAGACATTAATTAGGTCTGAAGTTTTTCTGACCTTTTAGCTTTAGACTCCTAATATACCAAAAGATAAGTATTTCTCAAATTTTAATAATAATTGAAAAATTTGAAGCAGTTAATATCTGAAAACACATATAAGGAGTCACAAGCATGTAGTGCTTTGTAAGGAGTCTGTTCCCCTGAAATCTAGATGCAGGGAGAAATTACTACATGCCTAGATTCTACAGAGACGTCTAATGTCACATTCTTTTTTTTTTTTTTTTTTTTTTTTTTACAGTTTTCCTCTCTGTCCACAGTTACAATGGTCCCTCCTTGCAAGGCTTTTTATTTTAGAACATTACATTCTTTCCTGTTTTAATACAGTTAAAGTGACATCAAAGAAGACCCAACTTTCTTACACTTGCTTAGTATTTTAAACCAGTCTTAGTATGTTCACTCTTTCTTTCTTTCTTTCTTTCTTTCTTTCTTTCTTTCTTTCTTTCTTTCTTTCTTTCTCTGCTTTTTTTTTTTTTCAGAGATGGCAATTGACTCTAGAAATATCATCTCAATTTTCTCTTTTCAGGCCTCAACATTTAGAAAATAGATTCTGGACTCAGGAGGTGTTCTGGCTAGTTTTAAGTCAGCTTGATTTACACTAGAGTCATTTGGGAAGAGGGACCCTCAACTGAGAAAATGCTCCCATAAGAGGGGCCTGTTGGCAAGCCTCTGATACATATTCTTAATTGATGGCTGCTGTGGGAGAGCCAGGACCACCGTGGAAGGTGCCACTCCTGGGATGCTGGTTGTGGGTGTTGTCAGGATGAGCAAGCCAGTAAGCAGCACTTTGCTTCAGTTCCTGCCTCCAGGTTCCCGCCCTGTTTGAGTTCTTGCCCTGACTTCTTTTGGTGATGGACTGTTACCTGGAAGCATAAGGTGAAATCAATCCTTTCTGTCTGTTGCTATTGGTCATGGTGTCTTATCACAGAATAGAAACCCTAAGACAGGAATGTGGCTCAGTGGTAGAGTGCTTGCCTAGAAAACAGACTTCGGAGGCCCAGCTCATTCTGGGAATTGTGGTCCAATTCCTGACCCTGCAAGAATCCTCTCATCTGGACCCTCTGATCTGGAGTTTGTTCCTGCAGTATGGGTGCAGCACGAAAGCCTCCAGAGAAAGGAGAAAACAGTGTGAAACCTGCACTAAAGCGTCAGCTGCCGTGGGAAGAATGTGAAGCCTTGCTCTCTGGGGCCAGCACAGAGAGCTGCAGGAAGAAGCCAATGTCATCACTCACTCACATTAAGCTCCACAGTATCCTGCTCCAGAACAGCTTGATCACACAGTTAGAAAAATGTCAAGGACCCAATCCCAGACCTCCCTCCCCCTTTCAGTACTTGTTAAAAGCTCTTAGTATTAAGTGTGACTTAGTCTCAGCTTAAGATACTTCTCGGGCAAAGAAAGGCGCTTGCTGTGTGAGCTTGATTACCTGACTCAAATAAAAGTGGAAGGAGCTTACAAATGTTTATGCAGTAATGGATAAAGAGGAATTATTTGAACCAGTCCAAGTGTGAAAACAGTGCACGTGTGACTTTAATGTATTTATTTTAAAACAAGTAAAAGGTAGACACCACTTTTAAACTAGTACCACAGGTGAACAGCCACCGTTCCTCTTAATGAAAAAGATTTACATCTATAAAACCGTGCATGAGTGAGCAGTGATTGCTTAGACAGTAAACATTTTCAGAAGCAGCTGTTTGATTAAAGTTGGACTGTAACCTAGGTCTGTCCACTTATTTCCTCTTACGTTTCCACAAAAGCAAAGTGTTCTGTCAAGTTTTGTTCGATTACTGTTGATACACTACAACTCATACCAGTCATCGTATAGATGGACTTAAGATCACTCCAGCTGTATCTTAGCATCACATTGGGCTTCTAAAGTAATACAGGCCAGAAAAGACGCAGAGGGACAGAACTGAGATGTACCACTATAAATATGTTACTACTTTAGACACACACATATGACATTTATAGCGCCACAAAATTCTGTATTATAGTCTCTCTGTATTTTGTATGTCCACAGCACTCTATATCACAATGTAAAGTAACTGTATGTTACTTAACTATGCTTAACTATAAGTAACACATAGTTACTTTGTACTATGTAAAGTAAAATATGTACACACACCCACACACTTCCTAGAAGCTGGAGTCGCCTCCTCTCTTATGAAACTTCTAGGTGCTCCCTAGTAAATTTACTGAATTAAGAGCTTATGTTTGTCAGTCACCCCTGTCTGGCTCAGAGCTCTTGCTTCTGGGTGTCTAACTGTGTTTGTGAACTGTGGCATCACCCAGCTAGCACTTCAGATGCAAGACTCAGTTCTCAGATACAGTCAAGAACCCATTTCATTCATCCGGGCTCACTTTGCTGAGCTTACTCCCCAGTGACGTGATTAAAACTGTCGAGAGTAGAAGCAGAAGAGGACGAAATCAAAAGCAGAGACATGGATGAGGGCGCCTCATCAGAGGAAGGTGAAAAACAGAGACAGGGAGAGAGTGGACAGGTCTTGATGTGTCCTGAAATGTGGAGTCAAAGCAGCCAGAAGTTCTTTTGAGTTTGTGGGGGAGGGGTGAGAAAATGGTGGGAGAGGGCAGTGGTAAAGATGGGGACAACGAAAGGCCACGGAAACAATTCTTGACAGGAGGAAGCTGTTTTTTGCTTCCCACGTTTTGATTTGGGGTTGGATAGATGCTTATTTAGTTTGGAACTGCCAAAAACCAAAAACAAGGAATGTGTCTCAGTTTTCTTTTATTTATTTATTTATTTATTTATTTATTTATTTATTTATTTATTTATTTATTTA
>NW_026596057.1:8715727-8750725 GCF_907164565.1 Psammomys obesus | reverse complement strand
TTATTTATTTATTTATTTATTTATTTATTTATTTATTTATTTATTTAGAAATAATTTTATACATTTTATACACTTGTATCCCAGCTGTAGCCCTTTCCCTCTTTCCCTCCCAATCCTCCCCTCCCTCCCTCATCTCCTCCCTGCCCCCTTCCAAGTCCACTGAGAGGGGGTGTTCTCCTCTCCTTCTGTCTGGCCGTAGCTTATCAGGTGTCTTCAGGATGGTTGCAGTGTCCTTATCTGTGGCCTAGCAAAGCTGCTCCTCCCTCAAGGGGGAGGGAAAGCTCATGAGTTCATGTCAGAAACAATTCCTGTCCCCCTTACTAGGGATGTCTCAGTTTTCTATGGTTGCTTCAACAATTTGCCATAAATCCAGGGCTGGAAAAGAACACAAAGCAGGAACTTTGCCTGGAGTCTCACTGGGCTAAATCAAGGTGTGGGCAGGGTGTCTTTCCTCCTGGAGACATGAGCCAGAATTCTCCATTATAACAGCTAGGGGCTGCCCAAGTTCATTGGCTCCTGCTCCTTCCTCCATCTTCAAACCCAGAAACATCACCTCTTGCTGTCTCTGCATCCTTCTGTAGCGAGAGCCACACATGGAGAGATTCTTCATCTTTGAAGACACACGATTAATTTCACTAAAAGAATTATGTTCCCTATTTCCATGTGAAGGAATTAATTTCAAGCAATACCCTGCTATTGTCTACATCTCTTCTGTCCTGTCTAAAGAGGGGTGTCTCCAAGTAGCTGAATGGTCCTGGATCTACATACTGGCCCCATTGCTTGGAGCTTGGAGGTATAGGACAAAGAAGGAGCAACTGGAGCTGAAAAGTATAACCAGGTGATCATTGCAGAATGAGATGAGTGTTTGGAACACACACACACAAGCACACACACACAAGCACACACAATCTGGTTCTGCCCATGTCCTGATAATTAGAATGCAGCTGAATTCCAAAGCCACTGACATTTGTTTGGGGGAGGAAATTTCCATACAGCATTCAAGCCATGGCACGCTCACTGAATTTCCAGATCCACAATGGAGGAGGGCAGAGAGAGGTGAAAACGCGGAGTTTTTCAAGGAAAGGGTCACAAAGCCAGTTAAAGTTGCGGACAGGGTAGATGCAAAGGTGTTTGTTAAAGAGGTAAGTGTCCTTAAAGAGAAATCTTCCATGGGGAGAGTACATTCTTCTAGCTCACATGAATCACAAGTTTTGCAGTTTCTGGCACTGAGACATTTCTACACATGTCTTCTCTATTCTACTCTGAAAGTTTTCATTCTCTTTATAAGTCTCAGGAGCTTCATTTTCACGACTGTTGTCCTCAGCAATGAGGAACATGAATTTTGGTTTTGTTGAGGATATTTTCAGTTTTTAAAAGATCTCTATAGAATCGTATTGAATATTATAGAAAATTTAAAGACCTGCTGTGAAGACAGAGGCTTGCATACCATAGACCCGATTATCCATCCTAGATCTATTGGCTGTCTCTTTCAGAAATATAACACTTGATGCTCTCAAATTTCCTCTTCATATCACCCAGCTTTCTATTCACTCACTCCTTCACTTCTTCTTGTATTTGTATTTCTTTATAGCTCTTATAATTACCTGTTACATTATTTATTTTGTTGGATTTTGAGTAGTCTTTTCCTGTTTGTTGTTTCTTAAAGTGATACCTAATATGGGGCTAGTGAAATGCCTTAGTAGGTAAAGGATTTTGCCGCCAAACCTCCTAATCCCTGGAACCTACAAGGTGGACGGATAGAACTGACTACTATGGTTGCCAACTAAACTTCAGACACACAAACACACACACATACAGACACACAGACACAGACACGTGGACAGGGACATACGCAGCTCATATATGTCCTTCCAAATAAATAAACCAATCAATATGAAAAAAGAGTGATGCTTGATACGAAACAGATACTCAATACATATTTATTAAGTTATGATTAAATGAACGAAGCAGTTTTAGTAAACTTAGTAAATTGAGGTTATTTTTCCACTAATAAAAAAATCATTTTTTCCTCCAAGTATGTCAGTGGTGACTGAATAGCATGTTCTCTACCTCTACATATATGTAGCACACTGCTTGCCGTATCAAATGTATTTAGGGCTTCTGGCTTTTTTTCTCTCTGATGAGAAGTGATTCTTTTTCGGTAGTCATCTAATAAATGCTTTGAGCACCACCGAAAGATAATTAAGTTGGTATCTGATGAGAGTAGATTTTGAAAACTATCAGTACTTTTCATGAACAAATGTGGCAGAAAGAAAGATAATGAAAATGTACGTTGTGTATTTTTATAAGACATGATTTCTAAGATGTTTTTTGCTTTTCGTGAAGGTAGCACCCTAAGATCCAATCACTCCCCAATAACACCAACGGTTTGGTGACCAAGTGTTCAGCACACAGACTTTTTTTTTGGGGGGGGGGCTTCATTTGTCTGTTGAGTAAGTTCTTGGGCCTGTTTTTTTTTTGATGTGGTTTTAATATTCTCACTTGCCCACATGTTTCTAGTCTACTTTAGTTGAGTTTCTAAGTTTCTAAATTCTTACTTTTAAGTGCCTCTTGGTTGGTCCTGGGAGGGTGGTGGTAATTAGATACACCAGCAAGACTTCAAATTCTGCTTTGTAAAATGAGGTGGCCCAGGGCAAGGCACAGCCTAATGGCCAGTTTCACACAATGTAGACTTTCTACTTTTAAGTGCATCTTGGTTGGTGCTGGGCAAGCAGTGTTATTTATGTGTACCTCATGATGTCAAATTCTGCTTTGTAAAATGAAGTCACCAAGAGCAAGGCACAGCCTAAAGGACAGTTTCACATCATATAGACTAACTTAGGGCAGGGAACAGCCTGATCACCACAATGCTGTTGATTGCTTTCTTTGCCACATAGAAGCTTTCCATGGAGAGTTTGGGAATAATTTATGCTTTATCTTTTTTTTTTTTTTTCAATGAAGTTCTCATTTCACCATTAACTTATGAAAATAGAGTGTTGGTGGCATTTAGATGTCCAAAGAGTAAGAAAAGGTGTGTATGCACCTGAAATGACTTCTCTTTCTCATTGCAAATTCCTCTTTCAGTGTGAGGGTGGAGAAAGGAGACATCTATCTTAACATTACCAATGGTATTTAGCTAACCTTTCACCACAGGCCCTTCACTTCTCAGTTGTTATGGATAACAAAGAGATTGTTCTGAAAAAAAAAAATTACAGTGAGAACAGGCAGAAGAGGCCAGTGGCAGAAATGAGGGCTAATGTATAGATAGAGAGGATGGGGGATGATGGGAGGATGATGGGAGGATGGGACACTCAATTGCAAAGGGGTACCAAAGGACCTGGTGGACAGAAAGCTTAACTGGCAGTGGAGACAGGGCTGGCTAGAGCCAAGGTTTGGGTAGGAGAGCTGTCTTGAGGCTCTGCCTCCACCTGCTGCTGCTCCATATAGTAGGCCACACCCATGTCCTCAGCCTCGTGACTCTCCACTACAGCCCGTGTGTGATGCTAGCTAGCATTGCGATCAGGGAGAAGCAGAGGTTGAATTTTGGCCCCGCTATTCAGTGTGTGACTCTGAAGACGTCATCTGGCCTTTGTGAACCCCAGTTTCCTCGTTGTTTTGATGTTTTTGATGACTCAACAAGTTACCATATGCAAAGTATTCAGCGGGGTTTTCAAAGAACTCAGTAAGAATAGCTCTCCTCATTAAGATCTACCCATGAGTGCATGAGTGTGGGAAACCAGGGTGATAGCATGGGTTAAAAAAAAAATGAGATGAAGGATTGGAGAGATGGCAAAGTAGTTAAGGACTCCTACAGCTCTCCCAGAGGATCCAGGTGACTCGAAATCCCTGCCCTTCACCAGTATTCAAAGTATTCCCACTGGCACACACACACCCACACACCCACATGATAAAATAAAAATAGAGTAAAATCTTTGAAAAAAAAAAAAAAGACGTTGATGTGTTTTAGTTTCAGAGGCTTCTGAGTTTATATTCCCTCTCTGTCATGTTCTCTCTGATTTTCAGTTTAGAGGAAATCACCCTGGGGTGTGGGCTGGGTCATATCCTTACGGTCTCTGCTAAGCTGATGGGCATCCCCCTCAGGCAAGCCCCTCTTTCCTGTACTCTTCCTCTGCTGAGGTGTTATGGGATCCACTGATCTGCTCGCTGAGCTGGCTGCCGCCTTTCCCTCCCCCGAAGGCCTCTCTTTTTCCCCTGGACACTCCTTGAGACCATATGCACATACAACAGAGTTTCTCTCTCCTCTCCTGCTTCCTGTCAATACAAGGTTTTTTTTTTTTTTCCTTGTTGTCTGTGTTGTAGGAGACGTTTGCAAAAAGAAGAAATAAATTATACACAAGAGAACACCACAATTAGACATGATGCTGACCCTCACACTTGAATTAAGTTATGGTTGGTTTCTCTCAGCCAACCCTCTTCATTATTGTCTTTCCCAATAAATTTCTGAATCCACTTTTATAATCTTTCTCTGTTTCTCTCCACTTCCTTAAGATAACTTTCTCCATCATTTTCTTTAGATTTTTTTTTTACAGGAATGCTCAATGTATTTTTCTAGAGTGATAGTAGGCAAAGAAACTGAATGAATTATAACAAAGTTCTCACTGAGGTTTTTATTTTTAAATTTTATTTTATTGTTTTAAGCGAATAGGTGTTCTGCCTGCTTATATGTTGTCTTAGGGTCTCTATTGCTGTGTTAAAACATCATGACCAACTTGGAGAGCAAAGGGTTGATTTGAGGTTACATATTCTAAATCACAGTCAACTGACGAAAGCCAGGGCAAGACCCCAAGAAGGGCTGGAACCTGGAGGCAGGAGCTGAGGTAGAGATTGTGGGGTTGTGCTGCTGACTGGCTTGCTCCTCATGGCTTGCTCAGCCTGCTTTGTTAGAGAATCTGGGACCACCAGAGCAGGGACGGCATCATCCAAAACGGACTGGGCCCCTCTCACATCAACTGCTAATTAAGAAAATGCCCTACAGGCTTGCCTAGAGCCTGATCTTATGGAGGCATTTTTGTCAGTTGAGACTCCAGTAATCTACATGTCAACTTGAGACATAAAACTAGCTAGTACATGTGTGTACTTTTACATGGATGCAGTTCCTGTACATGGCCAGAAGAGGGTATCAGATTCTCTAAAGCTGTAGTTGTGAACAATTGTGAGCAGCCATGTGAGTGCAGGGAATGGAACCCAGGTCCTGTAGAAGAGCAGACAAAGGTTTCAACTGCTGAGTTACCTTTTCAACCTTGAGTTGTGTGTGTGTGTGTGTGTGTGTGTTTTTTTTTTTTAAGTTCGGTCCCACTAAAAAAGAAACCCCGTTTTAATGAGACCGAAACTCCAGATAATACTGTGGCAAGCGTGCTTATTAAAAGCCACGTGTCATCCTCACAGGCAACATCTTACTGTCACCTTGCAGCAACTCTGTGAGGTTGGATGGAAAGTGAAATCATTGTCCCTCCACCACTCTTTCTCTCTCTCTGACAGAAATCAATTTTCTCCTGGGTCTGGAGGAAAGGAGTGCAAGACCAAGGTGCCTGTAGGATCTGCTCCTGGGAGGCTCTTTCTTAGTTTGCAGGTGTCTGCCCATAGCTTTTTAAATTTTTTAAAAAATATTAATTACAGGTTATTCACTTTGTATCCCAGCTGTATTCCTCTCCCTCATTCCCTCCCAATCCTACCCTCCTTCCCTCATCTCCTACCATGCCCTTCTCCAAGTCCACTCATAGGGGTCTCTTTCCCTCTGATCCTTGTCTATCAGGTTTCATCAGGACTGGCTGCATTATCTTCCTCTGTGGCCTGGTAAGGCTGCTCCCCCATCATGGGGAGGTGATCAAAGAGCCAACCACTGAGTTCATGTCAGAGACAGTCCCTGTTTATCTTACTAGGGTACCCTAGCTTCTTCACATCAATTTTCCTTGGTACACAAAAAAGAGACCAGGCTGAGGAGTCCACTCTCACTGATGAGAAAAAACAAGGCTTTAAAAAAGTTAAGCATTTTATCCAGTTCCTCCAATGATTCTTCCAGTATGGCTGAGAAGCTATGGCAAGCCAGGATTCAAAGGTAGTCCTGTTGTGTTAGTGTCCCTCCTGGACTGAAGGAACCAGAGACTCCAACCAGGACATTGGCCGATGGAAACAAGAGAGAGTTTGCTGAGACTGGCATGAGATCTAGGTGGAAAGGGCCTCATATTTCCAAAAACAAAGCACGACAACTCACCATTTCTGTTGTGCCTACAGTCTTGCTTTTACCCAGCTTCTTCTGATGCCTTATGTCAGTAGTTTGTTCTTTCATTTTGATGACAGTGTCTCATACAGCCCAGGCTGGTCCTCAGTTCACTACGTAGCTAAGGCTAGCCTGGAACTCTGGCTTTCATCTTGCTTCACAAGTGCAGGAATTCTAGGTGCATACCACCACGCCTGGGTTTTGCTTTCCATGCCCATTTCAACCACTATATTCTTATCTGACCTTTAAAAGCCATTGAGAAGACGTCACTTTGATGACTGACTGACTGGAGGGCTCACCCTCCCTACTGCTCTTGCCAACAGAGGAGAAATAGCACACAGGTCCTTATGTTAGGACACACTGTGGTACAATGGAGGAGGCTGCTACACCTGTGTGGCCTCAGGGAAAGTTTTCCTTTTCCCTTCTGGATTTCGAGTTTCAAGATTTTCTCATGACGTGGCATGAGTGATGATTGTAGCATGTGTCGCTGTTTTTCACTGATGCAACTAACTTTCCCCAGTTACAGTTGGGACTTTTCCCTTTTGGTCATTGTAGACCTGTGTGGTGGAGTTTTCCTGTCTTGTCTTTTGCTCTTAATGTCTCCTTTTCTTAGTCAGACTTTATTTCAGGTTTCAGTCAGAACCTGCCGTGAGAGACCCCTCATCACAGGTAAGCGGATTCTCATACTGATCTTCAGTCATAACAGTGAGAAGCAAGACCAAGACCAAAGGCGAAAGTCAACTGGATAAATAAAACACATTTTTTTTTTTTTTTTTTTTGGTTACAGAGATTCTAAGACAGCAATGTTGTCATAGTCTCAACTTTGCAGATCAACTGCTGGAATGCTAACACCTTCAAATTTTCTTTTCTTTCTATCCTTTTAGGATTTATTTATTTTTATGTGCATTGGTGTTTTGCCTGCATGTATGTCTATGTAAGAGTGTCAGAGTCCCTGGATCTGGAGTTATAGATAGCTGTGAGTTGCCATGGTAGGTGCTGGGAATTAAACCTGGGTCCTCTGGAAAAGCAGCCAGGGCTCTTAACCTCTGAGCCATCTCTCCAGCCCCCCTCTCTTATTTCCATGTCTTTTGTTTCATTTCTTTTGTGACCATTGAGTTTAATTAGAATTGGTTGCATGAGCATTCTTAGGGCTTATTTAGAAGAGTGTGGGTAGCTTAATTGTAGTTCCAACACTGAGGCAAATGTCTCCCCTTTCCCAGCATTCACTAATTGCCAATAGCACCTCCAGGAACAGGTGGTGTCTCAGGAGCCCCTTCCTTATCCATGACCGGGCCCCATCTTGGGCAGATAACCACAGCTGCTGAATATTCGTGAACTTCTCTTGAACATTTATTATATACTATGTTTTGCATACTCCACTTAACTTTCATGCAAGCCCTGAACAAACAAACAAACAAACAAACAAACAAACAAATCTGTTCAATTTCAGAAGGAGAGAAATTAGGGCTGAGAGAAATTAGTGGAGAAAGGCCATCTAGTCAGGATATAGTGCCTGGAATTAGAATCCGTGACCCTAGCCTTATGGTATTGTATAAAGGACAATGTCACATACACTGAGGACGCCAGTGACCCCAAACTCTTTGCTTTTGTTTCTTCATCTATGAAATGAGGGAAAGAGAGCAGGTCTCGGAGAGCGTGGTGTGCTTGAATGAGGAGATGCATAAAACTGAACTCTGGGCTTGCCAAGTACATGTCCTCTCTGCATTTTAATCTTGGCTTGTGGTAGCAACTCACAGTTACTCAGTCCCAGAGACTTCGAGCTCCCCTTGATTTCTTCACCTTTCATGCCAGTTGATCTTGTTGCTTAAATTTCATGCTCTATTGAATCTGATAGAGCTTGTGTCCTCTGTTGGCACATCCCGGAGTTCGAGGCATTTCACATCTTGCCTGAACGATGACAGACTCCTCACTCATCTTTCTGTTTTGACACCTGTCTCACTGAGATTATCTGCTGAACACAAGCTAGATAGCTACCTTTGTAAAGCCCAAATCTGATGTCAATTCTCTTTTGAAATCGCTCCCTATTTGGAAGCTTCAACTGACTTCCCACTAAATATGTGATAAACAGGCTTGCCCCGCCCTCTCTTCTGACAGCTTCACCTCCTAATGTCTTTTTCTCCCCTTTTATTGAAGATGAATTATTTTCTCATACAGTACATCCTGATTACAGTTCCCCCTCCCTCTACTCCTCCCAGTACCTCCCCACTTTCCCTCCCACCTGTATCTACTCCCCCATCTGTTTCTTGTTAGAAAAGAACAAACTTCTAAATGATCACAGCAAAACGTAACAATATAAAATATGATAAGAGTAAACAAAAAGTATCACATTGAAGTTGGACAAGGCAAACCAACGGAAGAAAAGAGCCCTAAGAGAAGGCACAAAAAGGAGAGACCTGCTTGTCCATACACTCAGGAGTCCCATAAAAATACTAAACTAAAAGCTGTAATATCTATGCAGAAGACCTGGAGCAGACCCATGTAGGCCCTGTGCTTGCTTCTTCAGTCTCTGTGAGTTCTTGCGAGCTTTGTTCAGTTGATTCAGAGGGCCTTGTTCTTTTTGGTATCCTCCATCCACCCTGGCCCTTACACTCCTTTCATCCTCCTTTTTTTCAGGATTCTCTGGGCTCCTAGGGTGTGGTACTAGATGGACACATCCCTTTGAAGTTGTATATTTCAAAGTCTCTCTCTGCTTAGTGTCCAGCTGTGAGTCTCTGTATTTGTTTCCATCTGCTGCAGGAGGAAGCTTCTCCTACGATAGCTGAATAAGGCACCGACCTATGAGTAAAGCAGAATGTCATCAGGAGGCACTGTACTGTTACTTTTTATTTTTAACCGGAAGTACTTGGGTTATATTATACTAGATTTATGGGCTATCCAGTCTCTAGTTTCTAGTCACCCAAGCAGTACTGGGTATGGTTCCATCTCACAGAGGGGCCTGAAGTCAAATCAGACATTTGTTGGTTATATTCCCACAAGCTTTGTGCCGCCATTGCCCTAGCAGTTTTGGAGGCAGGACAGACTGCAGATCAAAGGTTTTCTGGATGTGTTGGTGTTTACATTTCTCTTTTGGTATCCTGAAGAGGACTTTTCTGTACCAAAGGAACATGGGGGTGAACGCTCTATGTGGGGACCAGCTCTACTTCCCCATGGTCAATGAGTTCCGTGTGTGCTGTCTTCAGCAATGGAGCCTTGCTGTCTTTTGTGGAGAGCAATCTATTGTCTTGGCAACAGCCTGGGTTGTTTGGGGATTTCCAACCCCCCCTCCCCCCAACCAACCTGTTACTGACCCATTCCTGTTACTGGAAAGTTCATTTGGTGACAAGAGATGGCCAGCTGGGATTCTGTCTTCCTCATTATTTCGACACTTCATTAGGATTGCCTTCATATATTTTAGGAAGTTTCCACTGCGCTAGGTTTCTCTAGCACCATCCAAGTCTAGCTTTCTCCCCCCACATTTTCTCGCTCAACCCATCTCCTTTCCCCCTTCCCATATCATTCTCCTGTTTCTGTCCTTCTCCATCCCTAATATACTCTTAGAATCTATTCTATTTTCCCCTCCCAGAGAGAGCTATGTGTACCCCATAGTCCCTTACTCTATACCTATCCTCTCTGTGTCTTCAGATTATAGCTTGGTTATCATTTATTTAATGGCTAATATTCACACATAAGCAAATACATACCATTTTATCTTTCTGGGTTTGGGTTACCTCCTTCAGGATGTTTTTCTTCTAGTTCCATACATTTGTCTGCAAATTTCATGATGTCATTTTTTTTAAACAGCTGAATAATATTCAATTGGATCAACATATCACAGATCCTTTTCCATTCTTCTAATAAGGGATGTCCAGGTTGTTTCTACCTTCTGGATATTATGAATAGAGCAGCAATGAACATGGTTGAGCAAATGTTCTTGTGGACATGAAGCATCCTTTGGGTGTATGTCCAAGAGTGATATATCTGGATCTGAAGCATCTCACACTTGTTTTTTATCTTGGAGTTCTCTGACTTGCTGGTATAGCTGCCTAGAACGTATGTCCCTCGTTTTTTCTTTAGCCTATGTATGCAAAGCCTTTGATAATATGTTATCTCTTGAGCTAGGCCTTTGATGACATAATGACCAAAATCATGCTGTCTGCTCTCATCACTACCTACATTAGCACTCAGTGCTGTGTGTATGTGTATATGTGTGTGTGTGACATTAATTGCCTCCTAAATGTCTTAGCTTAAGCTACATGGCAGAATAGTATAGTATATAGACAGGTAGACTTAACAAGTATACATTTCTATAGTTTTGAAACCATAAAGAATAAGTTCAAAATGTCAGAAGATTCACTGTCTTTTCTTTCTAGTTTGCAAATGGACACTTTCTTGGTGTCATAAAAGTGAGATACTTATCTTGTACCTCTTCTTAAAAGGGCATAGGAATCCTATCTGAAGGTGCAACCTCAAAATATTGTCACTGTAGAGATTATGGCTTCAGGGTATAAATTTGGGGAGAATACAAATATTTTTCCCCCAGCACTAAAATTATTTAATTTGTGTGTACAAATGTCTTTTGTCTGTTTTCTCTGGCAATATGAACTCTAAGAAGGTAAAGAACTGCATTCTCTAGGAATGCAGTTTTAGGAACTAATTTAGGAACTAATAAGCATGAATGGAAAAAAGTGGCCTGGGGAGATAGCTAGGCCAGTAAAGTATAGCGCATGCATGCATGAGGACTTGACCTTCATGTCCAGAACCAGTGTAAAAAATAAAACAAACAAACAAACAACACAAACAGCATTTGGCAAAGTTTGAAATCCCACCATGGGGGAGCTGAGACAGGTGGATCTTGGGGCTTATTGGCACAATGATAATTGTGAGAGAGCCTGTCTCAACAAGCAAGCTGGGTGGTGCCTGAAGAACAGTAACTGAGATTGATATTTAGCTTCCTCGCCACACATGTGTGTTCGTGCACATATGTGGCACACACACACACACATACACAGAGAGAGAGAGAGACTGAAAACAAACAAAACTCACAGTGTGTGTATAGAACCTATCTTACATCTAAAGCAGGCTAAATCCTCTATCTTGTTGGCTCCTGTTTCGCAAGAAAAACTATTCTGAGTACTATGCAGGCAGGCCCAGTACAGGAGAAGGAGTTCTATAGAATGCCCAGTGTAGCAGGAGAGATCTCACTACTTCTTTTGCCCTCCTGCTCGAAGAAAACAATATGTAAACTCTTAGCGATTTTTACCACAAAAAAAAAAAAAACAAAAAAACAATTTTGAACCCAACTATTTTGCTTAGGGAACTTGGACCAGATGGTAACTAATTAATCATTTCCTTCCTCAGGGGTGGGCGGGGGGAAGGTAGTTTAAAATGCTCCAAAAAGCAATTATTGGAGACTAGAGAAATGGCTTAGCATTTAATATCATTGGGAGCTCTCCCAGAGGACCTGGGTTTAATTCCAGAGCCAACATGGTGGCTCACAGCCATAGATAATTCCAGTTTTAATGCATCTAATAACATCTTCTGACCTCTTTGGTCACCAAACATACACTTGTTGCACAAACACACAGGCAGGTTAAACACCCGTGTACATAAATTCAAGTAACAATAAAAATCCAATATTTCTTATTGGGCTCTGTCACTTGCATCCCTGTATATCAAGCTTCTTATTGCAGAATGGAGGATGCCGGCATGGAATCCCCCTCAGCCTGCTCCCATCCTCTGCCTAGCTCCTTCTCCCGACAGAGAGGGTGCACCTCAAACTCTTTTCTTTTTGTAGAAGGTGATGCAAGGTTAGAAATGGTCTAATAATCTCTGGGCCAGTCTTTCAGGTTAGATTGTAGTCTGTTTGGCCTGTTAACCACTCCTTACTGCTTCTATTGTAGCATGATTCCCATTCCTCCATCTGCACTGAAACAGATCAATTAACGTTCATGCCTTTTTCTTTCACCCAGGAGTAAGTATAGGGCTAAAATATTATTGGAAAATGACAAAACTCTTACTATCTGTGCTAACTTCATAAAACTCAAACCCTACTGTTTACTCTTATTGAGTTGTCATTTCCAGTAACTGTGGAGGAGACCTAATTCCCAACAAATAGAAACAGAGAAATAGATCAGTGTGGAATGGGAAGGCAGTTAGACCACGCAAGGGCCTGAGGACTCAGGAAACAATGGTCCAGAGAGCACTTGTGACTGAGGTGAACAGCATTATCCTAGACTGATATGCGGAGCCCATGGACCTTCCCTGTGATTTCCAGAAATACCTGAGGACCACACTACCCTGGGATCATCCTACCTCATGGATTAGAACAGAACTGTCCAAGTCAAATATTACAGTGTGATTTAAGATCTTTTAGCTGTCACAAAACAATAGTAAACAGAAGAAAGCAAAATTATTTAATAATGTTATGTTTACCTTAATAGACCCCATGATATAAACATACGCACCAAAGTCAACCTTAGGCTAAGATAATGATATGGATGATGATAAATGGTAGTTATTGAATTCTAATAAGTAGAAGACTTATATTTGTATTTATGTCTCTATTCTTCTCTCCCTCCCTCCTTCCTTCTCTCCCTTCCTTCCTTCTTTTCTTCCTTCCTTCTTTCTTTCCTTTCTCTTCTTATAGCATATAATCAAAGTCAACTAACATGCTCAGCGAGAAGCAGTGAAACCGCTTTGCACACAGATCTTCTGACTTTTGCCAAGTGTCAAGAATGATAAGGCAGGATAAAGGTTGGTAGCTGTGGAGCTGAGAGTGCAGAGGCCAGAACATGGAAGCTCTAAATGGACGAGAATGAAACCATAGCCTGTGATATAATCTAATTGTGTGCAGATATTTGAGTTTGGCTGTAGACTGGTACTAGGGGTACGTGAGTATGACGATGGATGGGCTGAGAGCTTCTCTAGCAAGGGAAGACAGCCATATGTCAGAGCCATATTGTTTCGACACACAGCAGACAGATCTGTGCTAAAAGAAAAGCCTTATCTCTCTCCTCCAGGCTGAGACTACAGCAGAGTAAAGGGCACGTGGTAGAAAATGAGGTGGAACACAGCCAAAGGGAACTGGGGAACTGGAGCATGGGTGATTTTTAGCAGGGTATCCTTTGGGACTTCTGGGACAGTGAAGCGAAATCTTTTCCAAGTTTTACCAGGACAAGTCGAGAACCTCAAGTCAATATAGGAAGAATGAGAAAGCACAAAGGATGATAGCATAGAGAGGAAAGACCCGTAACAATTCCCTCAGGTTTGTTTTTTTTTTTTTTTGAGTGTGTGACTTTTGCAGAAAAATTATGTTCTGATGACTTTTAGGTACAGCTGAAGGAAACAGAAATGAATAGTGTTGAGTTGGAGATAAGCAGTATTATTTTCAAAGAGAGAAGTATATGTCATTACTCTGTATTTTCTTTCATCCCACTCAGTCTCTGAGAACAAGGCACCACTCTACACTGTTCTTGGTGACATATGTCAACATCTTACAATTTGTAATTTACTTCCCTCCTCAGGCCTCACTTAGTTAGCTTTAGGTGAGGGAAAGCTCAAGCAAAAAACAAAGGGAAAGATTCACCTAACTTTTGAGTTTAAGAGCTCAGACTTTAGATGGGGAGCAGGGAGGGGGCACAGAAAATATTTGATGAGGGGCAGAGAAGATAGCTCAGTGGATAAAGCTCTTACTATATAAGCTTGAGGACCCGAGTTCAAATCCCTGGAGCCAAAATAAGGGCACTGTGGTAGGGCAGGTGTCTGTAATAGTGCACTCTAATCAGATGAGGTGGAAGGCAGAAGCTCATGAGCCAGCTAGCTTGGCAGACACAGTGGTAAAGAACAAGAGCTGTGCCTCAAGCAAGTAGAAGGTAAGGACCAACACCCATAGGTGTCCTCTGACCCCTTTATGCTCCGCCAAAACACATGTACCTGCAGTCATAACACATGAACACACACACATGCATGCAAACATGCACACACACACACACACGCATCACACATGCACAGTGATTAAAAAAAAGTGTTGGAGGAGTGAGTGGAAGATTTTCCCACACTCAGATGAGGTTAAGATGCCTACACATAGGTAGATTCCTGAGGAAGTGGGGAGCCCTGACCCCAGTGATGAGGGTGGAGATGGGGTTTTGCCAAACCTGAAGTGTATTATAAGATGTATGATTGGGAGGTGGAGGAGTTTCTAGCAGCCTGTTAGGGATTTGCCTCAGTCTTCACACATTTCTCTGTCTCCTCCTGTCTCTATCTATCTATCTATCTATCTATCTATCTATCTATCTATCTATCTATCTACCTTTATCTACCTACCTACCTATCTACCTCTCCTCTTTCTCTCTCTCTGATTTAGGTTTGTGCTTTTCAAATTTTTTATAGGTGTACTCCTTTTGAAACACAGACTCTGGGATTCTGCATTTTCTAACAAGTCCAGGGTGAGCAGATGCTTATGGTGAATGGACTACACTCATGACTTTTCATACATTCCCAAGTGCCAGGTACAGACACTGGCTCATGTAAATCCTACAGCATCGCAGAAGAAAATCCTGGTCTCCAATTTCAAAGTGAGGGAACTAAAAGTGAACAAGGTTTATTAGCTTGACTCAATGATTTAGACAAGAATAACAGGGATTGATGATTGGACCCAAGGAAAACTTCTTAAGATAGTGTGTGGAGCCAATATTGAAAGGGCCTTCAAGGTTGAAAAACCTAACCCGAAACACCACTGCCACAGTTGCCTAGGGACCGATCTATTCAGACATGTTGGTTGGTTTATGACATAGGTTATTTCAGTCTATCCTCAAAATAAGAACAACATTTAAGAAAAGAGTTTTTGACAAAGAAATTGAGGCTGACAGTCTAAACTCCTGCTATCAGAGAGTGGACATATCTGAAGGTGTAGCTGAGAAATCATATTATTTTGGCACAATTTTTATGATTTCCAGATGTCAGTCTATTTGTGGTACAGCAGGGATATCATAGAATGTGTGTGTGTGTGTGCGCGTGTGTGCGTGTGTGTGTGTGTGTGTGTGTCAAGGGGAGAGTGACAGCCTGCTCACAGTGATTGTGGTCTCTCCCTGCTACCTTGCAGATGGGCTTCTGCACAATGTCCTCATGTGGCCGAGAGAAACAGAAATTTTGTAGCAGTTTCTCATAAGGCAATAAACCCCATCAGACTAGGGTCCTGTCTGCTTTCTCTGATTACTTCTCCAAATCTCATCTCTACTTACAACCATACTGGAGATAAGTGCTTCCAGGAAGCATCCTTAGCTATTGGGTGGTTTGGTACAGCAAAATCAGTAAGCCCTAATTACCTAGTTAAAATACTACGGTGGTTACGTCAGTCTGAGAGTCTGGCTCTTTGCGTTAACAATAGTTTCTAACAACCACGCAGTGTTCCTGAGAGGACTGAATGAAGCAAGGGCCCTGTGCTTGGCATGTAGAAGTTACAGCATAAATGTAAGGGGTGTTTTCATACACCAAATGTTTTAGGGAAAGGAAGGGACCAAAGTAACAGGAAGATGTTATTCTCTCTTTTTAGGTCAAAGGTGTGTGCATCTGACATGGTGATATTAACCTACATCTATTGCTTGTTTATTAAATACTCAGGTCAGATACAGACCTTGTCTTTTGATTTGAAAAAAATCAATAACATTACACATAGTTTAAAAACCAGGCTCCACAGTGAACAGATCTAAATTCAGGTCTCAGCTCTATTATGTATTTATTAGCTGAGAGAAAAAGAATACTTTCTATAGAGTGATTGTTGGGCAATAGATGTTTGAGACAGGACAATAAGCCTGCCTAAAGGCTCAGCGTGAATACTGCAATGCCTGATTCCTGGTCAGTTATGGACACAGGTACATCTACACCATGGTTTATCATCTTCAGCATCAGTCACGCTTTATGCTGATAATCCTTCAGTGTGTGTGTGTGTGTGTGTGTGTGTTCCTTGTGGCATTTCAGCAGCATCCCAACTTCCATACTAGTGATGTTTTATGTTTAGTCTCAATGACCAAAATGCCTTAAATTCTAGCAAATTATCTCTTGTTGATAAATCTACCTTCTAGTGTCTGTTAACTTTCTGATGAACTCAGCATAGATTTTTTTTTTTGTAATTACTACACTTAAAGAAAGTTATATTTTTGAAGTTCTTATTTTGGTGACATTGTGACTATATAGAATTGCCAAGACTCATTTATTATATGTCTCAAATAGATGCATTTATTGTACATAATTATATTTGGGTCTGATAAAGTTTCTTAAAAATGTATGTATTATTGGTTAATATACTCATATTTTTATATTCTCTTGGCATTGCACACATAATCTGGATACATAGTTTAAAATGTAATTTTGTGAGCACTAAACTTTTTTAGCTAAATTCCTACAACTGTTTTGTACTACTGAGTTTTATAATGTATCATCATACCCTAAAATAACTGCCAGGGGTCGATTCAAGCCTTAAAAAGAAGCACCAACTAATGTGAAGAACTAAAAGGAAAATTAGTCCCTGAAGAAAAGGGACTAGCGGTTCTGAAACCCAAGCGGAGCGTCATCGTGTGAGTTCACATTTGCATTTGGACTGATCTGTACAACTGGTTTCAATGAGCAATATACACCAAAAGTGTGTTAACCTCAAGTTGAAGATCAAAGTCCAGCAACCAGGAGACTTCTGTGTTTAATGGTGCCATTTTCAATACTGTTCTTTTATGCTCCTATAAGTACTGCACTTCAGGTCTACAAGCAAGACACTCAAATTAATGTGGCAACTCTTTACAGAAAGCTTACCCTGCTCTTGTGGGAATTCAGTACAGCACCCCTGACCTCAGAGATGTACAACAGCATGGAGAATACAGAAATAATTTCAGGAAGCTGTACAGAGTGTCACCAAAGCCCTCTACATAGCCTGAAAACACATGTGTTCCCCTCGGGGCCCTGAGAACAGTTCTTACCACAGAGGTATAAAGCTGAAAGAGACCTCTGTTTGCTTCTAGGGAGACTCACCAATCTGGCTCTGAAGAAATCTTTCAGAAATACTGTTTACCACACTTTATTCCAGGTGTGCTGGCTCAGAATTTTAGGTATGGAGTGGGGGATATAAATCTTCCAAAAGCTCTTCTAATCATGCTGGTGATCAATGCCTTGGGGAACCACGGGTGCTACCAACCCTCTACTCAAACCCTGAGTTCCCTCAGCAGTATTTTCCCAAAGTTTTTGTTTGCAAGGTTTGTTAAGGCAGTATGTGCTCTTGAGTGCAGGTGCCTTTGAAGGTCAGAAGAGGGTGTTGGATTCCCTGGAGCTGGAGTTACAAGTACTGTGAGCTGCTGGATGTGTGCTGAGAGCCAAACTTGAGTCCTACGGAAGAATAGGAAGCACTCTTGACTGCTGAGCTATCTCTCCAGTCCCTTTCTTTAAGGATTTTGTTTAGCTCATTCTTCAAGGCCACTACCTCACAAGGCAACATTCTTGGTGAAGTGTGTAGGGTTTTAGTGGGGAGAGATGAAAGACAAAGGTTTCTGAAGCAGAGTGGATATCAGAAACAGAAAAAGAGGAAGGTAAGCTTGGAGAGGAAACTTAGTGACTAAATGGGAAGGTAGAGAATTTCAGCTCTTTGGCTTTCAAATTTTGGTGCGTGTGTGTGCATGCTTGTGTGTGCGTGCATGCGTGTTTGAACATACCTGAATTCAGGTCTTCAGACTTGTTACTTGCTGAGTCATCTCCCAGCCCAAAGAATTTCAACTCTTCATATGATTCTGATCTCACTGAGCAGAAGAAATAAATGGTTTGAGAACCAAAGAGAATGGAAGTAGAGTCAGGGGCTGAAAGTTTAACTTAGGAGTTCCACTGAGAAGGAATACAGATTTGGGTCAAAAGCAGTAGGAACGGAAACTTGAAGAAAACATGAGCCTCAGAGCTATACTTTGGGGACAGAGAGCCCTGTAAACTTTGACTAATAAAGGGTAAAGAAAAGACAATGTTAATTCTGAGACTCAGAGCTTTCTGGGCAGCCATATCAGTACACTGGGATCCGTTAGCAGGTTGAAAATACAGAGGGCAAACCTAGTAACTTAAAAAATTCATTTTATTCCATCACTCCCCGCTAATCCTGCTCAATAACTCAAGACGTTTTGTTATAACTCCCTGTGAGTGTTCGAAATATTTGGTGCATGAAGAGCTACTGTATCTCCGCATCTACTAGTCTCCTTAATTTGGTTTATAATCTTATTACTTCTCACTTAACTAATTGCAAGCCCAAGGACAGCCCTAGCTCACACTGCTGTCTTTGTGTGACTTAGAACAAGGCACTGTCTGTGCATTCATGAATTAGGAAAAACAGCATTAACTGGCTGCGTGGATGCAGCCAGTCAGTGTTGGAGAAATAGAATACACCATTGTAGGAAGATAAAAGCTGAAGGGCTTGGAGGCTGAGCAGAGGAGGCACAGAGCATGCTTACATGTTTAGTTGGCACAGAACACCGTAGGAATGTCTCACAGGTGGTCACCTTGATTCACCTCAAATGAAATGGTCACCCTACCATTTCATTTGGACTTATCCAGAGTTCTAGAAAAAAGCAAAAACAAACAAACAAACAAAACAAAAAACAAACAAACAGCAACAAAACTAAAATGTAACCGCATCATCTTTTACTTCAAAGCTGTCAGGATTCCCCAGCTCCTTTGAAGATCATCTGAAGCCCTTGCCATGTAACAGAATTTATTTCAGGAAAGCCTCCCTGGCATCCACCAGCCACCAGCCACGCCTTCAGCTGTAGTTCCCGGAATGTACAGGACACTAGCAAGATTTACCCAGAGTGTACAGCCTGCCCCTGCCCCACTGCCTGTCCCTATTGCCTTTGACGACAAGACTTACCCAACTTATCTTTTGGAGGCTATCCCATTCTTAAATGCCAGTGTAGAATAGTACCCTCTCTCTGCATCCTTCCCCCGGCGCTGACATCATGCAGGCTGTGGCTGTCCTTCTTTCCCATCTGTGACTGTCCTTGAGGATGTGTTTACTCATGTGTGTTTTCCCCCAGCACCAGGAGTCAGGCACCTGGTCCTGGCGTATACTGAGTGGAAAATGAGATGCACACAGATATTTCAAACGAACAAACAAACAAATGAAACACCCCCCAATACCAAAAACCCCAAAACAACAACAAAATCCCCCAAACCAAAAAAGCCCCCAAAAGTTTCACTACTTTCTGAACATGAGAGCTTCTGTCATCTTTTGAAGTATTTTTCTTTTCCATACTTCTCCGTAACTTTGTCTATTCCGGTAGGAGGTTAATGTGTGTGAGAGATAACTGCTTTGGTTTATTTTACTTTCTGGGTTGCCATTCAAAGCTAGTTTATTCTGGCCAACATGTTTACTTCTGTAAGGTGATTTAATACACGCAGTTAGTAATTCAACTGATTTCCTTACAAACATTTCAACCACATTTTATTAGAAAGTATTGTCAAGATGGAGGTCCCTGCTCATCTGCCCAGGACTGAAATGCCACCAATGATGTCACTGACAGTGTTGTTATCAGTGGTGTTCAAATGCTAGAAGAGTCCAATGATGCACTTTGAGACACTCACATAGTCTATCAAAGATCTCACCTAGAATTTGCAGCTTATTTTCTAAATCTGTGTATGTGTATGTGTGTGTGTGTGTTTTCCTTTCCACAAGGGCCGTGAGAGAATGCGGACAATAAAAAAAGAAACGTGTAAGATACTTCCTAGGCTTGTGCACATAGGTGTTTGTTTATTTTCGTGTCCCTTTGGCAGTCATTTAAAATATTCTGAAGTCTTGGGGGAGACGATTCAATCAGTGAAGCACTTGCCATGCAAACATGAGGTTCTCAGTTTGACCCACAGCATCTATGTAAAAGCTGGTCACGGTGGAGCATGCTTAGTCCCAGCACTGAGGAGAGACCTTTCCTCACAAACTAAGTTGGAGAGGAACTGGAGAAGACACCTGATGTCGACCTGCAGCCACTACATTCACACGTGTGCAAATGGCTGCACACACACACACACACACACACACACACACACACACACACACACGTGCAGGCGTGAACACACACCTCTAACCAGACTTTTTCCTGTGGATTTCAACATGAATGAACTTTATACTTTTTCAGCTTGTCTCTAGTTTCTATTAGAGTTTTGGGCTCCCCCACCCCCATCTCTTTCAGTCATCTTTTTTTCCATAGATGAGTAAAAAGTTACTGTGGATTATGCAAGGTAGGGAGTTACACACTGATTTTTCTTTCACCTTTTGTCTTCATTCCCTGTGCCTCACTCAGGCTTTCCTGGGGGACTCACCGCTGCAGAGTCGCTTATGTGGAATTTTACGTCCGGCCTTAAACCTCTGGTGTATGCCCTACGTTCCAATATGGTCTCCAAATACAAAACCTCGTTAATATAATGTAGGCATCGATTTCATTAAGCTGTTGAATACTGTGGCAATGTACTTTCCATTTCCTGCAGCTTGTTTTTCTTTTTCCTATGCCTCATATCCATGATTTTTTTTTTTTAATTGGGACAAATTTGAAGTTTCAGATCAGGCGTGGTGGCACACACCTTTAATCCCAGTGCTCAGGAGACAAGACAAGTGGATCTCTGCGAGTTCAAGGCCAGCCTCATCTACAAAGTCCAGGACAGCCAAGGCTACCCAGAGAAACCCTGTCTCTAAGAACAAAAATCAACAACAACAACAAAATTGAAGGTTCATGTTCCTTCTTATATATCTAGCATTCAGAATATTTTTTTCTCTTACTTCTTTCTTTAAATATCTGTTGAAGACTCCATGAGAAAACACGGGAAGTGCTTTCCCATAAAGCAGAGAGAGAATTATGTTCAGTACCCCTATGTTCTTTTTTTATATAGCATTGACTTCATATCACATGCTCAATGCATATTTTGCCATCTTGGACCTGACATTACAATTTCACATTTACTTTTAATTTCATTGCGCATTTCAGTGAGAAAGGATAAGCAGTGAGCAGTTGGCTATTGGAAGGCTGTATTTGTAAAGCTTTCTTTTTATGTGTGGGTGTTCTGCATGTCTGCGCACCTCCTGCATGCCTGGTGCCCACAGAGGTCAGAAAAGGGCACCCGATCTCCCGGAATTAGAATTACGGATGCTTGTGAGGCACCATGTAGAGAGCAAGGGCTCCAACTCCAGTGCTCTTAGCCCCTGGGTCATCTCTCCAGCCTTGGGAAGAGATCTTTACTTAGCAGGCTCTGAGTCCAGCCGACTGTCACCTCAAAGAAAATAACAACCCTCAAAGGTTACTTGAATTACTCATGCAGAAATTATGTGTGGGGGAAAAATATAAAGTGGATAGAAATATAAAGGGGGGTTGATGGGGACAGAATTTTGTTCTGCTTCTTTTCTGGTATTCAGAAAATTGATTATGTGTTTACTGAATCTTCTTGAAATGAGTAAGTGTGATGTTTGCAAGGCCATTTAACACAGTGTCCGACCCATAGCGGTTGCTCAATAAGTAGTTTATTTGCTTTAATGTGATGTATTATGTAACTATAAGACCCTTTCTTTATATCTACATGCATAATCCACTATCCTATTTTCTTCCTTGTCCTTTTGTCCTCAAGAATGACCTTGCATGCATTTTATTCTCAATCTGTAAAATGGGCTGGGAGATTAATTGGGTAATAGAAACAAGGGTGTTGGGCAATATTTTCCTCAAATCTCTTCTATGGTTTAAGACATCTTGAGGGATTGGAAAATAAGCTGCTAAAAAAAAAAAAAAAAAGTAAGAAATGATGATCTTTATCTTTACCAAATCAATAAAAAAAAAAAAAAAAGCTTAAGAGCACACGTTTGTGACTGTCATTTTGAAGTCACTCAATTCATAACCGGGATGCCGCAAAAACAACTCCCTCTTAGCCCAGAGGGAAACAAAAAGAAAGAAAGAAAGTAAAGGGGAAATTCAGATTAGTCACATAGAAGTTCCCCCGCCTGCAAAATCTGCAGGGTTAAAACTGAGAGAGTCTGCCCTGCTCCTTCAATTGCCTTTTGTCTCAGGTTCTGGGACCTTTATCTATCTTCTGACTTACAAGCTGGCTTTGCCCTTATCTCCTTCTTTGTGGTAAAGACCAATCTTTCCCAGGTTCCTCTTTGCCACAGCTGTATCTTCTCTGTACCCAGACCGTGAAGATGGAAGTGCTGGGGGTTCAACCCCTGGATGAAAATCTGGAAAGCGGATCAAGGCCAGGATTTCAGTGGAAGAAGTTATTGCTGGTGGTCTCTGGGATTCAGGGGGCTGGGCTGCTCCTCTGCCTCATCTACATCTGCGCACACCTCTATCCTTCCCCGGTAAGATGCACCTCTGCAGTCATCTGGAAATAATCTAATGCTAAAACTGTTGAGGCCCCGTCACTGCCAACAAGTGCTTGTACAGGGTGGTCAAGTACCCCTTGGTGTCTCCTTGCCTTCCTATTTCAACGGTGCTAGGGCAGAGTGAAGGGCAGAAGGGCCCTGTTTCTAGATTTTTTTTTTTTTTTTTAAGCAAAAATCCTGGTATCTCTTAATGAGATGTCATCCTGGAGCTTTGGGTCATTGGTTTGTCTCTCTATCCTGGTCTGATCGAGGAATCGATGGAAAAAAGAGACAACAGACCTTTTACTTCCTATTGCATTCATGCCTCTGCAGATACTCAAGGACACCTGTTTAAAAAAATCCTGAAGGTTTCAGTACTCAGTCCTTTCCTGTCACAGACTTTGCGTTCGAAGGGCTGCACAGCCTGTGTATTCGCATTTGTTCACACGTTGGCATCAATGACTTAATCATCTCATAGGTTGTTGTTGTTTTTTTTTTTTTTTTTTTTTTTTTGACAATCACTTTTAAAACCCCAGTTTTTTGTTTTTTTGTTTTTTTTTTTATGTTTTTTAATTGTTCACTGCAGAAGGTAACTCTGCAGTCTCCTCAGAATTCTTTGTTGAATCTGGACTCATAATTCTTGTTTCCCCACATCAGGAAACTTTTCCCTGGTAGATGGGACAGACAACACGGAACTTATTTTTAATGGCCGTGTAAGGGACACAGCTACCTCAGATTAACCCAGGATACGGTGAACCGTCCAGACATATGCCCAGGCTTGTCTCTGTGTACAGGAAGTAGTGTTTTTGGTGAATAGAAGCTGGTGGGAGTGTGTGTGTTCATGACTGTTGAACCGTGTACAGCGCTTGTCCCTTGGGCTAGCGAACTACAGAAAGGTAGCTGGTGCGTTGCTCAAGCCTGCTTGGCCAGTTCGATTCCCGACTGTGCTGGTTCTCTTCTCTCCGCTCCACATAGGTCTCTGTGGTGCAGGACTCTGGATGAAAAGCAGGCACTTTGGGGAGAAGAAGGTGCTATGGTAGGGCATGGTAGCATGCAGACCGGAATTAGGCTTTTCTGAAAAGAAAGCAAACGTAACCAAAAATAGACCAGCTGAGCACATTGAATAGGCCTGGGAGTCTTGAGACTTTTCAAAGAACCGCAGGGCCGTGTGTTTCCTTACTCTGCGGGATGAGGAAGGCCCCACTCAAGGGTAACCAGGCACCCAAGGGCACAGGGAAGAGCTGGAGAGAGCAAAAAGTGAAACGCAGGGCTAACCCCCTGGCGTCTGGGACCTCCTTGGGCAGTCTCCCCCAGGACACGGTAAAAACAGGGGTCCTTTCTTCAAGTCACCCAGAAACTCTGTGGGCAGAGGTGGGAAATAAAGCCAAAGCTACCTTTCCAGGTCCTTGAGGTAAGCAACAATCTAAGGAGGAATTTGTTTTGGTGGTCTTGGCTCAGAAATGGAATTAAAAGCAGGAGAGGTTCGTTGGACACTGAAGCTGTTTGCTCACGAAATAAGCAGCTTGATTTGGGGGCTTAGCTGTCTAAAATTTTTATGCTGTGCTAGGACCTGGGCAGGGAAATGGATCACTGTATCTAGTCACACTTGGAAAAGGGCAGAGAGCAGAGATGTGTACTATGTATTTTCCTTGGAGCTGAGTCAGATTGTATTGATGGGGGAGAGATGAGAAGGGGAAGATAATGTCTTTGACAAAGGGGATGGTCACCTTTGAAAACACCAGTGTCAGATGTTGTGGTTGGTGTGGAACAGGTGGTGGGAGATGAGTCAAGGAAACCTCTCCCGGGAGACACAGGTTGTCGTGAGGTGTCAGGGGAAGCTGAACTGCAGTGCTTACTCTATACCCAAGAAAACTAGGTTTTTCTGTGGCTGGAAAAAGGCATTCTGCAAAGAATCACGTTTATTCCCCTTTCCCATTATTTCTTAGCTTTTTAACCTTTTAGCCCTTATTCCCTGCATTCAAGATCCCGAAGTTACAGCTTCTAAACCTTACCAGGCAGTCAACTTTCCCTGTAAGTTTATTCAGCAATAATCATTCCTGGGTTAAATTTCATTCACATACATGAAAAGCAGTTTTTGTCTTTGAAATGTCCCCAGTCCCCCTCCCACAAAAGACGGCCCTTATCCACCTCGTGCACAGTTCACTTTTTTCTTTTGGTGTTTTTCATTTGTAACAGGGAATGGTTGTCTGAAATGGACATTGAGGTCTCTTTCAGCTCAGCAACTAATGAGCATGTCATCTCAAAGAACAGGCCTGAGGGTTGAAGGAACAGAAAATGCACATTAGCATTTTTTTTTTTTTTTTTTTTTTTTTTTTTTTTTTTGTGCCTAAGTGTACAGATGTCTTAGCTCTTAAGACTGGCCTGAGAGAGATCATGTACTTAATTTATACTTTCTGTAGTTATTTGAATTACCTATCCTGGGTTCATGAAATACCTTGCTTAGGGCAAGGAAAGACACAAATGCTCTAGAATATCAGTGACTTGCGTTATAAAGCTGAACTCTGCCGCCGCCGCTGCTGACTCACTGAACACTAGGCGTTTCTCTGTGGTACCATTTAAAGTGCCAGGCTTCTAGTCTCACTTGAGGCCTTAGGAGACAATGGCAGAGGGAGAGCTGGCCTAGGAGGTGAGAAGCTCTTTGCTTTTATTATTTTTTTAATGTGGTGTGTGTGGGTGTGTATATTTATATGTGTGCATTATACATATGTGCTTGCTTTTGTCGACACAGCTATAAGTGTATGTGCAATTGTGTATGGAGGACAGAGAACAAACTCAAACGTCCTCCTCGGAAATGCCTCCCACTCTCTTTCAGACAACATCCTCATAGGTCTGGGGTGCACCAGTTAGGCTAGACTGTGTGATGAGTGAAGCCCAGGGGACCTCCTGTCTCTGCTGTCCCAGTGCTGGGATTACAAGTGCAACTTGTATGCCTGGTATTTTAATTCTGGCTTCTGGGAACTGACTTTGAGTTCTCATTTTTTAGGGAAATACTTTATCATCTGAGCTATTTCCCCAGCTGTCCAGGAGCTGTTGTGAATTATATTTGCATGTTCTGGGGCTGTTGAAGTCTTCCAAGCTCCATGTATCATGACTTTGTAGAGTTAAGAAGTTTTCCTTAGCAAACCCTACCTTCTTGTCACTGTGTCTGCTGGGGAAAGCAGAAGTGCTCTCTGTCAAGGAAAGCCAGAACTAGAATTCAGTTTTTTGGTGATGTTTCATATAATAACTTTCAACTTTTTTATTTTTTCAATACTGGAAAGAGGAATTTGCCTTGAATCTTTGTTTAGAATCAATTGAAATGTAATCTAATCTGTAATCTAGCATGTCTTCTTCTTAGAAATTATTCAATCATATATGTAAAATAACTTCAAATTCAAGTAGAGTTTGATTTTTCTGAGAATTAATTCTCTTTGAGAATTAAAAAAGGAAACATCTTGAGTATTGAATTAATTCATTAGAAAGAATTTTGAGGCGCTGATGGTGGGTATTGATGAAATGGCCCAGAGACCCTGGGTTGTTGAGTAGATATTAGCCACAGTATTTCATGGGAAAACAAAGAAGGCAGGTAAATTGCTCATGGTCACCTATACACTTAATTAACTGTTTACTTTTGGCTCCTGTACTAGAATCCTTATCAGTTAAAGCTCTCTTCCATTTGTTCTGAGTGCTTTTTTGTATAGGATACTGTTGGAAGCTTTAGAATAAAGCTTCACTGTAGAAGGTTTCTTTTTTAAAGCTCTTTGAATTAATCGTCAAAATGTGACAGATACGTGGAAACCTGCTCCAGGGACAGTAGGAAGAGTCGTGGAGGGAGAAGGGGTTGCCTGAGATGTGTGGGTATATACGTGGGGAGGGGGGCAGGGGAGCTGAGGGAAAAGACAACACACATCAGCTGATGTTAAAGCTAAGAGCCGAGTTTCTTACACAGACAGGAGGGATGGGGAAGGGTAGGCAGAACAGCAAATCATTCATCATAGCTGGGAGTGAATGTTCATAGGGAATGAGAGTAGGACATGACGCTGAAGATCTGGACAGGCGTGGACGGCAAAGAATCTTGTGAATCATTCTGGGGAACTTGACTGATTCTATCTATGCGAAGGGGGTCAGTTACCAACACTGACGATTCTCCCCATTTTCTTTCCTGCATGGGATCTAAAGATGGGCAATACAAAAATTTACCTAACCTCACCTAGCACTAGGGGGCACCACAGTAAAACTAACCATCCTCTAAAGTCTTTAAGGCTGCCTGCTCTCTTTCTCCTTAACCTCTGCTGATCTAAGAGGAAACCATCTTCTCTGGAATCAAGTGCTTGAGGACGAGCACTGTTAGGTTTTATTCTTGTTCACACAGTGATGCTCTTTCTAAATGAGCAATTCAGGTACATGTACATTCTGACCCAAGTCTTTTTTATTTTTATTTTAATTTTTATTTTTTTTCACAATTTATTCATTATACATCCCTATTGAGGCCCCCTCACTCTACTTCCCCTCTCCATTCTCCCTCCCTCTTCCCTCATCCCCTTTCCCTAGTCCACTTAAAGGGGGAGTTCTCCTCCTTTGCCATCTGCCCATAGCTTATCAAGTTTCATCAGGACTGTCTGATGAGATTCTCTTCCTCTGTGGCCTGGCAAGGACACATTGCCAGGGGCAAGTGATCAAAGAGCAGGCAACCGAGTTCATGGCAGAGGCAGCTCCTGCTCCCCTTACTTGGGAACCCGCATGGAGACTGAGCTGCCAATGGGCTACTTCTGAGCAAGGGATCTAGGTCCTCTCCATGCATGGTCCTTGGTTGGTGCATCAGTCTCTGCAGTCTTTAAAATAAGATAGCGTAGTGTGAATTATGCTGAAAAACATTATACATAAATCCACATATAAGCACTAATACATGCCTGACCCACGGATCTTCCTGTTTATCTTGGTTGACTGTTGCCCCAGCTTCCCAGTCTTTCCAAGGGGCTAGCAACTCTGCCTTGGGTATTCTTTTCCTTTTGGTGACAGTTACCCTACCCTCTCAAAGAGCATGCCACTTTCTTCCCATATCAGGGGTTTTGTGTTTCTGGGAAACAAGCACTTTGTGATCATGTGAATCAGAGGAGCCACAGGTAGTGTTGTTATGGCTTAAAGTGAAAAGAAAACCTTGACAACCAAACCCGGAGTTCTGATGTGGCATGCTTCTCTCTCCATGGTCGTTAGTGAAATCAACAGAAGAGTTAGTTTGAAGTTGGAATCTCTAACGTCCTGTGCTTTGCTAGTTTTGATACTTTTCAAATGAGGGAGTGAAAATATTCCTCGGAAATGGGGACAATCATCTCAGACTTCAGGGATAAGTGTTTGAGGTGTAACAGAGTAGACATGAACCAGGAGCCAGAAGGCCACCTTACTCAAGGCTTTTGGCTTCGTGATCCTGAGTAAATTCCCTATGTGTCGGCTTAACACTTCTGAGATTAGGACTTGGTTAGGAGGATCACACATTTGAGTGCTGAGCTTTGTAAATGCCAAGATTATTGTTGCCATTCATGGGCATATTTATATAGCCACACTGGGGTATAATTTTTGCTTTGTAGTGTGTGTGTGTGTGTGTGTGTGTGTGTGTGTGTGTGTGTGTGTGTGTGAAAGAGAGAGAGGGGGGGAGAGAGAGAGAAATGCAGACATTCAGCTACACCTCTTAACAAGACAAGCATACCTTGTTAGGATTAATCATAGCTTCTTTATAGCTTTGATTTCTGTGTTGTAAATTTGGGAATTAAAATAATCCATCTTGGAAAGAGTTCTGTTTTTTTTTTTTTTTTAACATAGCTTTCTTATTAAGAGTTGTTTGTGGCTGCAGTAGAGAGTAAAAGAAGACAGAAGGGGAAAACTTATGAAGTCATGAAGTGTTTTTAGATTTACTGTCTGGTTAAGAATGTTTCAAAAATGTAAACGTTAGGGTTGGAGAGATGGCTTTAGTGCCTAAGATTGCTAACTGCTAGTCCGAGGACATGGTTTGGTTCCAGCCACCCATATCAAGTGGCTCCCAGACACCTATAACTCCAGTTTCAGGGGATCAGACACCTTCCTCTGGCCTCCGCGGCCACACGTATGCACGTGGTACACAAAAGCTCAGGCAGGCATATATACTTACAAATAAACAAATACGTTAATATTTTTTTAAGTCTAAAATTTCAGGATTAAAACACACGGACCAAACTGTTCCCATTTCCATTGGCTTTCATTCATGTATTCCAATTCCCCAGAGACTTGGCTGTTGAGCAGCAGGAAATTATATCCACAAGAAACTCGTGGTCTGCCTCACAGTATTAGAAACAAAGATGACTTGAGTGGCTGATTTCTCTTTAGGAGATCTTTCATTCTGAAATGTCCCATAGGTGGGCTCATTCATACATATTTCTTTGTATTTGGTAACATTTTTAAGTATTTCCATGGACTAACAAGGAGAGAAAAAAAGAGAGTCTCACTTTAATTATGTCCATACTGTTTAATAAACATTATGGATCAAAGTGTAGCATTATGTTGGTGAGAAATTGAGAGCTCTGGTGAGTCTGAGTAACGTACACTGAAGGCTGGTCTTCCCTGCAGACAGGAAGAGCATGGGCCTGGAATCTAGATAAGTAGTCAGCCAAAGATCCTAATAGTGTAAGTTGTAAGTTTCTATTGTAGATTAAAAAGAAGCATCAACATAGTCAGCAAGTGAGGAAAACATGTCTTTCTGCATTATAAAATAAATTGTAAAAGATGTTGAATAATGTGACCCATGATTATGTCCCTCAATTTGGCACAGCTTTTTCCTACTTGGGGTTCCTCTTCTTCACTGTGTTCTTGGAAGGAGGTACAAGTGACACGGTTGTGCTATTTTGCACTGGGGAAATCTGAAGTAAGTGGCTTGACTTGTTTTGCACAGAAAGCTCAGGGCTGGGAATGAAGGTGAGGTCAAAGTCCTAATCCTGCCTCTTTCTGTTACACTTGGCCACGATTTCAAAACTCTGAACTTAAAGAATGTTCATGACTGTTTTAAACTTTGACTTTCCTGTCTGACATTAGTTACTTTTGGAGAAAGACTAGAGGATGTGTGCCCTGTCACAGAAGAAAGAAAGATTTATAACTACTTACATTAACATAGATACCATGGTTAATGCAGCTTTAACAATTACATAATACTGTACAGGGAACTTTCAGAAAACAAATCATGGCCTGCAGAAGGTGTTCTAATAGAAAGGGAAGCCAGTCTGCATTCATTTCCCAACTCCTCCTCCTCCTCTTCCTTTAAACAGGAAGCAGATTGTACTGTATACTCTTTTAGGTCTGTTCGACACCAATTCAAGTAGTTAGTGTGGTGATACGTTGTGTGGTTTCTAAACTACCTGTAAAAGCATATTGAACTGTCCAGTGTTTTCTGGGTAGCTTGAAACAACAGGAATGGAATCTTCAGTCCTGAAGGCTGGAGATGACAGAAAGGTCACACTCTCACTGAATGCTCTAAGTAGGAATTATTCCTTCTTTCTCTCTTGTGTTGGGTGGTTACCAAGGATCCTCAGGTTCTTTGGTTTCACACTACACACATCACATGGCTACTTCTTGTCTCTATGGAGCCTCTCTCTCTCTCTCTTTTTTTTTTTTTGAAGACCACTAGTCGTATTGGATTTAGGACCTACCCTAATCCTGCTGATGTCATTTTTGACTATTTATATTTGTGAAAACTCTGTGTATGTCCACTTCCAAATAAGGACACAGCCTGAGTTTTAGATATGCACACATTTGAAGGGCATGCTGTTAAACCCACTGAAACCATTTATTCATTTTTTTTTTAAATTAGTGCTCATGGTGCATCGGTTTCCTGCCAGGCACTTAGGACAAAATGGAGAACAAGACAGATAATGCTCTTCCTGATCTGATAGTGTTTATAACCCAGTGGGAAAAGAAGGCAGTTAAATGACAGTAGCCAGGGCATATGACAAGCACCCAGCAGCCAAGCATGGCAGATATACTTAGTAAGGAATTTCATAGACTTGCCTTGCTTTCAGTTGGGATTCTTTCCTCTTGAAGGTTTTTTTTTTTTTTTCATCTTCTGTTAATTAGGAAAAGCTTTAGTTTAAAATACTATTGTCATCACTGTCACCACCATTATTCTCCCAGTGCTACAATCTGATGATTTTACCCTTCACCAACCTCATTTACCCCTCAGAGCACATGCTGAGAGTTCAGCCTCATGCAAATGAGCTTAGGAGCCTTGATGCACTAGGCAAAACTTTGAGTGTTCATTAATTTCCAGAGAAAATTCTCCCGCTGGGGAGGAGGAGGCGTGCTGCTCTTCCTGCATCAGATAAGGCCTGTGTTAATATCTGTGGTCACATAATGTTTGGGGTTTACTCTTTGGAATTCTATGACGTGATCTGATGAACTTCTGCATTGGAGTCTTTATTAGGCACTGCAGTGAAGTCATTTTAACTGAGATTGGCCATCAAGATGAGAGTAATAAAAGGCCACAAAGGGAAAGAACTTGTTCTAGACTCAGTACAGAAGCCAGGAAATCCCTACTTCTAGTCTGATGCCCAGTCCACTCAACTAGGTTGGCTTCTTAAAGCAGTGGTACCTTCCTGTATCGTACATGAGAATACAAAGGGTTACTTCAGAAGAAGACGCAAATGGTAGGACTGTGCTTTCCTTATACTCAGAGATTTCAACAACCACGACTGGACCTAGGCTGGCAGCTGTACAGCCACATAAAAGCTGAGACTGTCTCTTTTAACACTGTACATTGCCCATGGTTGTTGAAATTGGCCATCTCAGCTCAGCAAATAATTACTGAGTGCCATTATATCTGAAACCTGACAGGAAAGTATGGCGTTACAGTGGATACATTGTAAACGTATTCTTCCAGTTGCTTAGACACTAAACCAGTGCAAGAATATTTTAGTGGATAATTTCTTAATCATGGAGGGAGGAAGGGAGAAATGTTTTGGTAGATCCCTCTGTTAGTGTTATTGAAGGAATTCTCCAACTAATTTGGAGTGGGAAATCCAAGTACAAGACCACAAAGAATTAATGTGTTAGGTCAGTCCTACGCTTTTTCCCCTGTTTCAGTGTTCAGGTTGCATGCATACTTCTGGCTGTTTTGTTTGCTTGTTTGTTTGTTTTTTGTTGTTGTTGTTGTTTTGTTGAATGCCTGAGGTTACTCTTAGAAACCATAGAAAAAGGAACAGAGTCCATGATCCCTGGGATAGAAAGTGGTGAGTTTCTCTAGGGAGCCACAAACAACCATCACTAAATAGTGTGACAAGAAGAGTGGGGATGGTTAAAGGAGGAGCACACTGTCTAGCAAGTAAGAAGACAAAGCTGAGGTAAGGAAAGGTCACATGGAAAACATGCTGTCAGAGGTATTCAGGGTGAAGGTGGAGAAGGATTTGGAAGAGAATTAATGTAGCCTCTCTTTGGGTTCACAAAAATCTCTATAAACCGTTTGGTTTTTTTTTTTTTTTTTTTTTTTTTTTTTAAGCATGGTTTTCAAAGTCACTGGCTTTGTCTCTAAGAGAATGTAACTTTGGAGTTAAGTTTTTATTAACATTGAAGCCTTCTTGGCCAAGTTTTTTGCCTATCCCAATTTCCAATCCTTTTCTTAAACAAAGTTCTGAGGTTTTTGTTTTGTTTTGTTTTTGTTTTCATTGGTTCTTTTTGTTTTTTTTTTCTTTTGTTGTTTGTTTTGTTTTTATCAGAAGCAGAGTCTATCCTTTGCAACCGGCTGCTTCCATGAACTACACAATAAATTCTCAAATGAGGAAAGCTAACTTTCCAGTCCACTGGAGTGTGGAAGTGTGAAAAATCCCACTTTTCAGTTTTGAGATACAGCCTAAGAATGTATCAGGCTGTGCTTTCATGGCCTCTCAGATCTCTGATGGTAGAAGATCTAGGTAGGGACAGCAGCTCTGTTACAGTGGAGGAGACATGGTGCACTAAGGGGACACTGTCACAGATATTCACCAGTCTCCTCTAGTGACTCACAGCTCATTCATGTGCTCCCTCGAGAGATTCACATTGTGCCCCGGGACTGAGTGAGGAAAAGCAGGCTCCATATATGACTGCAGAGCCTACTTCCTGGTTTCAGATCTGATGAGTAACATTTGCTCCTGGCACAGATACCCTTCTTATAGACAAAATGCCAGATGACTATAAGGTCAAGAACATTATGTCACATCCCGCTGAGTCAGAACCAGAGGCTGACACTCTCCAAAGATTATCTCTTAAAACGTTATCCTTGGAGACATGATACGAACAGCTGGGGAAGGACCAGACATTGGATTCTTTCTTCTGGTATTGAACAACCCAGGAAGGTATCTAATTCCAGCTTTTCTGTGCACTCACTTTGAGCTTGTCAGTGGGCCTGATAATTCCTCACAGGGGCACCCAGCCAGAGTCCACGAGATGACGCTTTCAGTGGGACCCACACTGAAAACCTACAGGGCTGTTTGAGGAGTTCTTTTTGGAGAACTTCTGGATATATATATATATATATATATATATATATATATATATATTTAAAATTTTTTTATT
Organism: Psammomys obesus; assembly: GCF_907164565.1. NCBI lineage: Eukaryota > Metazoa > Chordata > Mammalia > Rodentia > Muridae > Psammomys > Psammomys obesus. The sequence continues at coordinate 8,717,576 of NW_026596057.1, read as the reverse complement.
TATTGCAATTTAACTTCTGGATGTTTTAAAAACTGAGTATTTTTAGCAGTTATCTCTAAATTAAAATTTTTTATTTTACTTGATAATGATGAAAACAGTTCAAATTAGTCTTGTACTCCAGATAAATGCTTCTGGGTGAACTATTTATTCTTAAGGTCTCCTGGAATCAAGGGAGGAGTGGTCACTGTAACCTGAACTCTGTACCTTTACTCCGTAACAAGTTCCAAGCAGCACTGATTCTCATTTTCCTCTTTGTATCTCATTTCTACAGGAAGTTGTTATGTGTGGTAGGGTGGTTTTAAGCAGAGGGAAAAGCGATGGACTGCAGCAAGATTATCCCGGGGCATCACACTATTAGAATTCTTTTTGTTTGTTTCCACTTTCCTTAAATCCATAAAGAATGCCTCATTTATAGGTGTTTCTTTTGGCTAATTGTAGTCTTGTGTGATCTGAGTCTTCACTCTTTCAAAGCCTAGATCCTGGTGCTTTCTCCTTGTGCAACGAAACCATGAGGTAATTTTTGTTTTTATTTTCTGGAACTCTGTGGAATACATTAACTTGTTGCAGGTTCCTAACGGTTTCATGTAGACAGATAACTTTTATGAATAAAACACAAGTTTTCCAAAACCAAGGAGTATGTTCTACCTTTGTGATCACAGAGTTGAGTATAATGGCTGTCACATAGCAATGTTCATTTTTAGTTTTAAGGTATTTTAATATTTTTTTATCAAATTGTTAACAGTTAACGTACAAAGTGAAGAGTTTCAATGCTAATTTTTTTTATATATTTGTATCATTATACTCTGTTCTTATTTACCCTACTCACAGACTTTCCCCATCAACCATCCCCACCTTTTTCTGGTTCTGTTCCTACTCCCAAATGATCCTACCTTCCATTCTCATATCAATATATATTCCTTCACTGTTTGATGTTCTTCTTCTTTTTCTATTAGTCTCTTTTTTCCCCACATGGTCCTTTTTCTATTTTTTATGAGCTACATATAAATAGAGATTCCACATTATCAGAGAAAGTATACAGTATTTTTTTTTCCTCTGGATCTGGCTTATTTCATTAAATATAAATGACAGAAGAATTGCTAATGAAAAAGTAGCACATGTATAGAATAAAATTTTATTCAGGTTTAAAGAAAGCAAATTTATGCTATTTTCAGAATGGATATGATCTGACATCATTATGTCAAGTAATGCTTAAGAACTTGCTACTGCTTCTAAACAAATAATCACATAATATGATAATCATATCATTCTTCACCTATTGAATAGCTTCAGGGAGTAGTAAGCATTTCTTGAGTACCAGTTTTTTCCCCACAGGGCTTATTGAAAAGTCTTCAGAAGTTAACAGATTAGCACCGTGAACTCTGGATTCTTATAGGAATGTGGGCTCCTGGCTCCAGCCACACTTTTTATTTCTTTCTTTGGAACAGGCACTCACCATGTAGCTCTGACTGGCTTGGAACTCCCCACATGGACCAGGCTGACCTTGAATTCATAAGAGCCACCTGACTCATCCTCTGTCATCTTTAAAGGCATGCACCACTGTGCCTGATAATTTAGAGTCAGGGGCTTTGTGAGTAAGTTGAACATTTCTACTTTCATTTTTGACAAATTTCCTAGGAGTCTCTAATGCATCTTAGCATTGAAGTACCCCAAACTGACATATCTTCCTGTAGTATCATTCAGCTGTCCCCAGATATGACATAGACATTACACAGTCAGCTGTCAAATTTGTATTTGCCACTTAGGTATTGAGTTTTTTCTGGGGCTCACGAGTTTGCCGTTCGTTCCTTCCTTCCTTCCTTCCTTCCTTCCTTCCTTCCTTCCTTCCTTC
>NW_026596057.1:8699873-8715717 GCF_907164565.1 Psammomys obesus | reverse complement strand
TTCCTTCCTTCCTTCCTTCCTTCCTTCCTTCCTTCCTTCCTTCCTTCCTTTCCTTCCTTCCCTACTTCCTTCTTTCTTTTCTTCATCTATAGCATATCTGACATTCTGAGAAGAAAGCATTGATTCCAGGTTTTTCCTGGATGCCATCATGATGAGGTCATTGCCAATCTGCTGTGTGGCAACTTTTCTTCTTCAAGGTTGGTGCTGAAGTGGGTACAAGAACACAGGAGTGGAATAGTAATACAATCTACAAGGCTGTTTCTCTTCATTTCATATTTGCAGGAAAATTGATGTCAGGTCTGGTGGCATAGAGCTATAGTTTCCAGTTAGGAGGCTGAGGGAGGAGGATCAAGAGTTCAAGGATATCCTGGGATAGAAAGTAAGCTCTAGGCAAGCCTGGGCAACTTAGTGAGACCATCTCTTAAAATAAAAAAGAAAGAGCAGGGGTTATGTCTCAGTGGGTATAGCACTTGCCTCACATGGGCAAGGCCTTGGATTCAATCCCTAGCAATCTAAACAAAGGAAAAAAAATCACTGGATGATATAATAAAATTATACTAGAATCAGGGACAGGAATTAACTCTCTTTACTTCTATGGGCTTTAATTTCTTCCTTTGAGGCATTATCTTCAACACGAAGATGGCTTCTAAGACAATCTTATTCAAACCTCAGGGCTGTACCCAATGCTAGCTGATTCTGGGGTCTGCTCTTCACTTATTATGAGAGACCTTCACACTTTGTAGAATAAAGAAACTGTTCTGTAAGCTGTGGTTGGCAGAAATCCTCTGGCTCTTTGACATCTCCCGGTTTCCTTAGCATCCGGAGATGCTCAAGAGGATTTTGCTCTTCTTGGTATTCAGACACAGTGGTTAATATGTAGGGGTAGACCAGATGTCTTTGGATTGCTTTCTGGTACACTTTCTCATAAGGCCCAGGATCTCTCTGGATAACAGATAGTTAGAGAACTTGATTCAGGAACTTTGATAGTCTTGTTTTGTTCTTTAATATATTCTCCTTTTTTCCATATACAAAATATAGTATTATGTAGAAAAATTATAAAAATGGCATGGATTTTGTTTTCTGTATATCAAAGAATAATGGCTGATATTTGTTGACCCCTTAAATATTTTCTGTAAAGTGTTAACTATTCACACATATTATCTTATGCAACCTCACACCAGCCTTCTGAGACAATAGATTTTTTCTATCCCTACTTCACAGATGGGAAATTAAAAATCATCAAGTTAATTCAGTTTTCTAAAGGTCACATCAAATATTCTAAGACTTACAGCCATTGAAGATATTATCAGTCAAGAGTGATTTTGTTTTAGTATAGGGTTCACTTTTGATATTGTACTTTCTATATTCCGTTGATTTGACTAATGTATAATGACATATTCCCCCCCCCCCGCCATTATAGCTTTGCTGTTCCCAAACATCTCCTGTATTGCTCTTGCTCAGCCCTCCCAAATTCTTGACCTTGGGCATTCCCTGCTCTTTTATGGCAGCTTTGCTTCAACCAGAATTTCTTATAACTGGAATCACACAGAATGTAGCCTTCTCTGATGGATCATTTTAACAGATATACAGAGTTGATGTTTCCTCCACAGCTTTTCATGGCCAGATGACTCACTTCTTGTTAGCACTAAAAATAATGGTCACTCCATAGTTGGTGGCTGCTCCATAGTTCCACCTTCTCCAGAAGGTGCATCCAAGTACTGGCAGTTAAGGACCAAAGCTTCTGTAAGTTTTTGTATCAACAAAATGACTTCAAATATTTGGCACAGAGATACAGCTGAAAAGAATTAAGGACTTTATTTGGGAATGAGGTTGTGATTCTTTCGGATGGGCAAAAACAGATAGGTAGCTTCTGGAAATGGAGAAGAGATCAAGCAGGCGTTTCTGAGTGCTTTCCATGTGTCAGCAAACTGCCACGTTATTTTCCCAAGTACACTGTTAGCTCTTGGAAAATTCCAGTTATAGTGTGAAGCCTTATCACTGTGTGTATGAAAGTAAAGCCAAGAAATGGTTTAAGTATTTTCCAAATTCAGGAAACCAGAGAATTTGAGCTAAATATGAGTGTGTCAAGTCTGCTCTTTGTCTTGCCCGATCAGGTTCCTCATCTAAGGGGAAGAGGATTAAAGAAAAGAGTTGGTTTAATCGTAGGACACAAAAAGATATGTGTGAAGTGTGAGAATGAGGCTGCAGCCAGGCCAGGCATGACATTGGCTTTGGAACTGTGGGAATGTGTCTGAACTGCATGGACTGTCTCTGGGTAGTGTCTCTGGATATTGTAGAGTGTCTCTGGGAAATGTGGGAATGTCTCTGCACAGGGAGGGGATGACTCTGAGATGTTCTCTGAGAAGTTGAATGTGTCTCTGGGTAGGGATGGGGTGACTCTGGGAGGTATAGGGATTTCTCTGGGCAGTTGGGTATGTGTCTGGACACTTGAGTGTGTCTCTGCACAGTTGGGCAGCTGGCGCTGAGCATCAGGTGTGCAGAACGAGAGCAGAAAAGGTTCTGGGAGCAGGAAGGATGTCTTCTTCCAGTTCACAGAATTACCTGAATCCACTAAATTGTTGTTTCTAAGAGACTTGTGAGGATATGCCAATTTCCACTGTAGGTGGCCTTTGGGAGAAGGAACAGGGTGTTTGGGGTTGCATGGGGTTGCAGTAGATCAAACCAGTGGAGAAGGTCACATATCTTTCCTGGCTACCTCTCCATATCTCAGACCCAGAAGATGCCCTTTTGGTCATGGTTACCCCTACAACATCAGAACAACAAAAGGACAGAATACACACACACACACACACACACACACACACACGTCAGTAAAAATAATTAAACCACATATACCTAATGAGTTAAAAATTGACAAAACACTGTCAAAAATAAAAAGCTTTTTAGAAGGGTTAGAGTTGTGGCTTAGAAGAAGGGCTGGTGAAGCAGTTTCTCTAGAATGTGAAAGGCCCTGGGTTCAATCTCCAACATGACAACAAGAAAAAAAAAGGATCAAGTCACAAGGACTTTGAGATCAGAGAGCTGCCTTTGCCTCTTTTGCTTGGATTAAAGGTGCGTACTACCACACTCACTAGTTTATTTTTTTTTGTTTACTTATTTGTTTTTGTTTGGGGTGAGGGAGGAGTTTAAGTTTATGTATCACAGAAAGCTATAGCATGGGACGCTGATCCTGACATGGGTGCCCTAAGTGTTGTAGTAATTTTTGAAGATGATGCCCAGGGAGGTTGGGAATCTTAATCTCAACTCACCCAGGACTTGCTTGTGCTCTGGTATCAGAGCACAGGAGCCCAGTGCTGTGCTGAGCCCTATGCCACTACACAGAGCACTTTTGGCAATGAGTACAGGTACCAACCAGCACAGGAGGGCCCCAGAGCACTGGGCCATTTTTTTTTTTTTTTTTTTTTTGTCTAGGGGGATTATGATGCTGGGGGTAATGGGCCTTTGGAGAGGTATTCTTCTAGAACCCTTCCTAAAGCACAGAGGAACAGCGTCCAAAGAGGTGGGAGCCTACACTCACATTCTTACCCAAGTCAACATTTTTCTCTCCATGCTCACCGCATTTCGTCACAGCTTTTCTGCAGCCCAGGGCTCAGGAAAACCCTCCCACCTCCCTAAGCAGCTTGCTCATTGTAGCCCAGGAAGGCCTGTGATCAGATTTAAAAGAGAAGTAGGGGATTCCTCATTTGTGTGGGGAGTCCCCAGTGAAATCCTCTTGCCTGTGGCTCCTAGTCTGCCAGGAGAGTGGGTAGCAGGAATTCCACTGCTCAAGGCATGAAAACAAATCTCTCCCATGCCTCCAATCTAGACATTCTGCCAAGAATAGCCTGTGGCTGTTGTTCTTGGCAGGAATAGTGGATATTTTCCCCCTGTTCCCTTTGTTAGAATAGGGAATACACCATATAGTTCCCCTCCAAAATTGTAGGAAGGGGCCCCACCACTCCTGACCACAGGCTTCTAATTTTTTTTTTCAGAGTCCGCATCTGCACCCATCTTCTTGGTGCACTCTTTGAGATATACTGAGTGCACACAGGAATGTTTCTGATTTTAGCAGACAGGAATACACTTTACATACGGTTCTGCCCCTTTGTTACAACTTTGCTCCATCTGCTTTTGGCTAGTACTGTGTGCTTTTCTCTGCTGAGCTTCTTCTCACTATTTTACTTCTTACTGCGTGGACTGACTTGACTCATGTTAGGGTTTTCAAGCTGGTGAAGAGAAGGGAGTGACCTAAAGCCTAAAACCAGCTAATTTGGCAGGTGGGATGCCTCATTGGGTAAAAGCACTGGCTCCAATCCTGACAACCTGGGTTTGATCCCCTGAAACTATGTAAAGGTGAAGGGAAAGAACTGATTCTGCAAAATTGCACACACACACACACACACACACACACACACACACACAAACACACAAATAATACATAAAACTAATCAATGAGACGACGTCTACACTGAGTCCAAGGACTTGGTATATTGAACTCACATGATAGGAGAAACTGACTCCTGAAAGTTGGCTTCTGACCTCTACACACACACACACACACACACACAGACCAACTTGGACACATACACAACCACACACACATATACACACACACATGCATGCGCACATACATATAGAAACTCACATGCACACACACACATATGCACTCGATGTGCATACACACTCTCACACACAAAATAAATAAATATAACAAAAAAATGAAAGTCCATGGCATTCAAGCATTCTGAAGGTTTAGAACAGGTTGTATGGACCCTTGAAAACAGTACGTGTTCATTCCTGTCACACAATAGAAGAGAAAGCACACAGAAATCCTCTAGAACTTCCCCCTAATTCGTGCTGGGAGTGTCTCTGGGGTGTGTCTCTAAGTGCGTTATTTAAATGGAGAATTGGGGGTGTGTGTGCTAATATTTAGTATATAGTATATTAATGAAATATACCAAAGAAGAGTGGGGCAGAAATGAAGACTTCAGATTTCAGATGCTTGCATGGAAGGGCAGAATAGCACCCCCCCCCCCATTGGAAGAGATGTATAGTGATACAATGTAGCAGGTCTGCGTCAAATCCCCAAAGAAAAAGCCACGTCTTTTGTGGGCTGCTGTAGCCGTTTCACATTTTCTCCTAAATATTCATCTTTCCCCCTTCCTTAGGTGAAGTACCCTCCAATCCAGAGTCTCAGAACACAAGTTACCAGTAAGTATTACCAAAAGTTTAATTGATCTTTGTGTACTTATCTTGTGTATCTGTGTGGTACATGTGTGTTTGTGTTGATGAGCACACGTGTGTGTTTATGTGCATGTGGGGGCCAGAGGTCGACACTGGGTGTCTTCCTTAGGTGCTTTTCATTTTATACTTTGAGACAAGGTCTCTCACTGAGCCTGGAGCTCACTGGTTTAGCCACACAGGCTGGCTAACAAGCTTCAGGGACAGAGCTGTGTTTTACAGTCTAGTATCACTGTGTCACTGTGCCTGGCTGCTGCTGCTTGTTCTTATTGTTCTTGTTCATCTTGTTATTGTTGTTGTTGTGGCTGCTGCTGTTGTTGTTGTTGTTCTTCTTCTTCTTCTTTGGTGTGACGAACTGAACTCACATCCAGCAGACACCTTACCAACTGAACCATATCTGCAGCCTTATACTTATTTTTTTAAAATAGGCTCTTTTCTGTAGTCTCTCAATTTCCCCCAGAACACAGGATCTATCATTTCCCTTAGAAAAGTGTTGCATCCTCAAATTGTTGGAGTCTAAGTATTTTTTTAAAATATCAGTAACCAAAGAAGTGCCTATCTCTGTACTTAACATATCTTTTTTAACCCTCCCAGATACATCATTTTTGGTAGGAATTTCATTTTGTTTTTGGCTATAGATTCTAAGAGGCTATCTGGCTGTAAGACACCTGGTACTCTGTAACATGATGACACCTTAATGAGAGCTGGGGGAGGCCATAGATGAGGAAAACCTGATACTTTGATCAAGAGAGAATCATTTAGGTCTTTGATCATGGCCAACCAACCACCAGGAGTTTCTATATGAGTTTTCAAGGATTTATTAAGTTCTCCCAGCTGAATGGGAAACACATTTTGCCCTCAATAGGTCATCCTCATTTTTGATTCAAAGTACAGCTCCTGAGCCTGGCACAAAGTAAGAATTATTAATTTGGGGAGCAGCAGTAGGGAGAGGCCTGTCCTTTCCTGTTAGCAAAGGCATTCCTATGGGCATGTGGAAAATAGGCATTTCATGGTCAGGTGGAAAGCTGTAGGAAATGATTAAGGGCAGCTACTTCGAGTCGAGCTAATTAGAGATGGACAGGACCAAGGCAACACAGACCGTGTCACCCCACCCCTGCCAACCTTTGTTGCAGTCCATGCACTCATCTGGAGAGTAATCACTGAAGATGCCATTATTTCTTGTTTTTGAAAAATCAGGAGATATTGGAATTTGTCTTTTCTGCCAAATGTCCGAGGTGACAATGGCTGTAACCTCTCATCTCTGATTCCCAACCTCAGCTTATACACTCTTGAAGACTGACATTGGTTCTGCCTTTTCCTCTGCTGCATAGGTACAGCTGGTTCCAGGCATCGGTACACTACAGCGCTCCCATACTTTTGTTTCTTCCAATGTCTTTCTTTACCTGATTAGCTGTACTGCAAGGTTCTCATCTCATATTTGGCTTAGGAATAATCTTGTTTTCAATTCTTTTTAGGATGTGAGGAAGGGAGACTGTTCATCAGCTTACCCAGGAATGAGTATCAAACCATGGAGGTGCAGAACAACTCAGTTGCCATCACCTGCGATGGGCTTTATCTCATCTACATGAAGGGCTCCTTTTTCCAGGAGGTCAAAATCAACCTTCATTTCCGGAAGGGTCGAAGTCCCATTTCTATACCAATGCTGAACAATGGCCAAAGGGTTGACTTCCCTGTGGTGGCCTCTTTGGCTTTCAAGGATATAGTTTACTTTACTGTAGATGCTCCTGATATTTCCTGCGAACACCTCCAGATAAATGACGGAGAGCTGATTATGGTCCAGCTAACTCCTGGTGGATTCTGTGCCCACTGAAGATCTTACGGCAGCACCATGAACAAAGTGCCACTGTGAATTCCACCCCGAGGTGTGAACAGGACAAAGGTTCTTTCTTGGGAGACATGAGTCGATCCTTCTCAACTTTCTGAGTTGTGACCAAATGCAGATCCTACCCGACGTCCTCACTCAGGGATATTGAGTGTCTTACATGACAGTTGACCTCTCTTTTCCACAATTGTCTTGAGCCTGATAAGAGCTCTTCTGGGAATGAAAAACAATGACTTTCAGTTAGTCAGAAGATGACTGTAATAAACTTCTGTCACTGAAAACGGCACTTGATTACTATTTTCTAGAATTTTGGCATTGTCAAAAGACAGAGCAAGGGATGGGGTTATGAAATCTAGAAAGGGTCGTGCCCACCAACCAGTGGGAGCTGAAGTGTTCTCTCCAAAGTCAAGGGGATCAATGTTTACATGTTGCCTAAAGTCCTTTTTCATTTCATGGGAGCTCAGGAAGAAGATCGCCATGTGGAAACCAGGGCCTGAAGACAACTATTTAAGTGATACTGTGCACTCGGACATTCTCCCGTTACCACTTTTCTTTCCTGGCCACCAAAAACACATAATAGAAAACTCCTCCCTTCAAAGAAGTATCCAGGAGCGATGATGCCACCAAAGCACCTCATCAGTGATGTAAAGAAAACCAGTGGAGCTTTGTTTCTTGTACAGGGTGTGAGAGATCATTTATCCTGAGAGTTATTTTTATTATACAAGATAGTAATGAACTGGAGGTCTCAGAATAAAGTCTGGGAATGAGTTCACTGTCTGAAGAAGACTGGTTTGGAAGTTCTCGCTTCCAAAACTTTTATGTAAATTTTTGATAATTTAAAATACACATCCATATAGTATTTTAAGCCATTTTCAATAGAAGATATAACACATCACAAAAATCTTTCTAGATGGTTTTGATTCCCCACAAGGATTGCCTTATGCCACAACACAGCAGTTCACTTATCTCTCGAACCTCCTGGAAGTTTGAAGGCTGTTAATCCTTATACTGACTGAGCTCAGTTATATTTGGATTTTTTTTTGTCTGATAATTTTATGCTTTCTCTTATGCATCTATCCATAGTTGTATTCCAACTCTGTTATAATATGTTATTAAAAGAAGCTGAGTAAAAAATGCTACATAAAAGGGTTTGTGCATGAGATGAAAGCACAGCTGTTACTTCTGGAAGGCCCGCTATGGGCTAAATGTGTTACATGATCTGTTAGGGGCAAGATATTCTGTGATCTCTGTCTTGGTGACTCAGGAGATCTATGTGTGTAGAGTTCAGTTTTTGTTACTGACTATATTGTGCAAAGTTGTTGTTACCTAACACGTGACAGCTGGAAAAGTAAACGTTCATAACTATGGGTAATATTTAAGACAATTAATGTTTTGTTTTTGAACTTTGGGGCTTGTGCCTGTATTTTTTATGGATATGCAATGTACAGGCGTAGCCTAAGCCCCATTGTCCTGTCAGTTGTTGTCCTGAACACCATGGTTTCTGCTCTGCAACCTCACTCCTCTGGAGCACACCTGGCCTGCTTCTTTTGTTCTGGCCCCTGCTGGCCACTCAGGGATACTATCCCCTACCTACCACCATATGTGGTCTCTGTTTTAGTTCCCTTATCATTTCCTTCAAAGAAACAATTAACCCTGTGCTCTACATGAAAAAGAGATTCACAGGGAGAGAACAGAGTGAGGAATTAGGTGTCAGAAATTGCAAATTTGACCCAGTCACTAAGTAAGTGACCTTCGACAAATGACTTTCTACTTCCGCATCCTGCTTCTTCCCTGTAACATGACAAAAATGTAAAATGCCTGAAAGTTTAGGATATTGTGTTCATAATGTCAGCTGAAGATCCCACATGTTTAATGTAACCCTCACTCAGGCTTCTTGGTGACTCTTTTGAGAGCAGTTCCCCACCCTTCTCTGATGACTTTCAGTTTACAGGGTGCTATAGGGGTACAGTCTTGAGGACAATCAAAAAATGTTCTTCAGTTTCTCAAGTGGTTTCCCTGTTTTAAGCCATAATTTTGTACTCAGTTCATTCCTGGCTCTCAGAGAGAATAAATCTAAATGTTAACAATATAGATAATAATATTATTTGTACTTACACGTGTGAAATAAAAGACCCTGGAATTTTCTGATGGTTAGTGTGTTGTTTTTCTTTGTGTTTCTTTTTAACATGTCCTGATTAGCTGATCCTTCAGAAGCATGGAGGAGAGACAAGCTTTCTGGCTTCCTACCTGCCTCTGTCCAGGGGATGGTTGAGCTGGGAAAGTTCATCTTTGCTTTTGCAAAGATGCTGGAAGTCCGTGCCCCTCCTCACAGCTCAAGCGTTATGCAGAACCCTTTCACATACATACAGACCTTTCACATAGGGCTTTTCACCTCGAATCTAGCCCTGGGATGATTTCTGAGGATTATGTCCCCTCTGCCTAGAAGTACTTATTTGCTATCTCAAAAGGAGGTCATAAGTATGAGTGGCATCTGTGACATAGTAGGGCCACAGGGTTCTTGGTGCCACCTTGATGATACTAAGGACTCTCTCTTCCCTATGTGCTCTTCATTCTCAGCCTCTGTGTCTCCCTCCCACCTCCCTTCCCTTCTTCTCTTCCCTTTCTTCCATTCCCTCCCTTCCTTTCTCTTAATTTTCTTCCCTTTCCTTCTTTCTTCTCCTGTCTTCTCCCTTTCTTTCCTCTTCCTCTCCCTTCCCTCCTCCCTTCCCTCAGTTCACCTTTTCTATTCTCTGCCTTTTGAAATCTTTACACTCTTCTCTTTCTGTATCCACTGTTCTGGCCCTGGTAATGTTTAGGGTTCCACAGCTTTTTCTCCCTCTCTGCCAAAGGCTACAGTTAGAGCTCAACAAGCCATGATATGGCCTATGTATGTGTTATATTTCTTTGCTAGGTTGAGTTTAGCTTCTAATATTAATTGAAACATCAATAAATTTCTCAATGCTTTGAATAATAAAACAACAGAACTGTCTTAATTTTGGCATGCTAGTAACCCTCTCCAACAAGGGAAGAATTTCTCTCTTCAGGAATGTTCTTTTTAATTTTTCCCAAGTTCCACCATCAACTCACTAGCTGCCTAACCTTGAAGTATTTGCACTGCCATAACTGCTGTGTGTAATTGCCAGCACCACTGCCTGTATACTAAGGATGCCTAAAGTAATTTTTTTAACTCAGATACTTTCCATTCTAATGTCACATATGTTGTTAGTATTTGATTCATTAGTAATACAGAAACAAACAAGCAAACAAACAAACACTGTCATGTATTATGTACTCAACCTATTCTAGGCATCATACTAGCCACTTTATGAAACTTGTTTAATTCTGTCCTCCCAATAACTCTTTCAGGTCAGTGTTATTGTGATTCCTATCATAAATACAAGACCTTGAGATCCTCAGAGTAAACTTGACCAAATTCTCACAGATTCAAGACTGAAGACTTCTGACATGAAAGAGCATGTTCTTAACCACTGTACCTCTAGCCTTCTTGACGTGGATACAATGGGTACTTCTACATAGCATGATCAGGTTAGAAGAGTCTGCCTTCCTAGCTAAGCCCATCCCCTTGGTCCACGGTGTTGACTAAAAGCATCAGAACCATTCCTGAATCTACCATCTTCCCTCCTTCAATTTTTCTTCATTGAACCATGGCTTCACTTATTCCCCCTATTAACCCTATTTTATACTATTGTAGTAAGTTCTCAAAAGGCACACTTGTGATTCTAGTTTGATACACATTAGTTCAATGAATGAGAAAAATGTTTAAACAAAATGAGGTAGAGAAGGGGGAAAACATGGTGTTGAGATTACAGTTTTAAAGACTCTTATTTGCTAGCTGAGTGATTTTGAAAAATTTTTGAGCCATTCAGGATTCTATTTTTCTCATCTATCATGTGAAGGTATTAATACGTGTCTTAGTTTAAGTTTTATTGCTGTGAAGAGATGCCATGAACACAGCAACTCTCATAATGGAAAGCATTTAATTGGGGCTGGCTTACAGGTTCAGAGGCTTAATCCATTGTCAGGAAGCATGGTGACATGCAGGTGTTATGCCCAGTTCGTGAGACCCCCAAAGACCACCAGAAATCGACTCTGCTGCAAATACATGAGGAAGTTTTATTACAAGCTCGAGTCTGGGTCACAGCATTCTCCCTGTTTGAAGAGGAGTAGCGTGGCCTCATGGTCTAGGGGAACAAGGCTTTTAAAGGAAAAAAAATGCAAGCAGAGAGTTATATGCCTTGGCATTACATGATTGGGTGAGGGAAACTGACTTTTGAAATGATTGGTTTATTTTAGGCACCAAGATCACAAACAGTTCTGGCCTGGCCATTTGTGCCAGTTTCCTAGCAACTCTATCTCTAGCGGGCAGGAAAAGAATGTAGTAAAGCTAGTTCTTTTCCCAGGTGGCCTGGCTGGCCTTCACCCAGGCCTGTGCTCCAAACCCCAAACTAATACCCAGAAAAACAATTTCCAATTCTTTGATCTCTCACAGGCAGACATGGTGCTGGAGAAGTAGTGGACAGATCTGCAACTGGATAGGTTTAAGGGCTCGCACTTACTTACTTGGCCAAGGTCACCTACTATGGCTGCAAGGAATGAAACCAGTCTTAAGTTGGAGGGACCACAGCAAGACTGAGGCTGTGACCATTTTATTGAGAGCAATCAGACTTTTTATACCTCTGTCAGAAACAGTTTATAATGGTAATTGCCAGTTGTAGTTGCTAGGAGACCATGAAATTTGCAACTTATACAGGGCACATAAGATTAATGTCTTAGACCAATTTTCCTGTTAAGTTTTCATGCTTCCTTGACTTCTAAGGGAATCAATACCACAGAGAAACACAAAGCTGTGTGAACACTTCATTGCCCAAGGGAGTATGTCGGTTTCTCAGGAACTGGAAAGTGCATTGTACCTCAGGAGCCATGGACTCTAACCCGAAAAACCTATGACACACGCTAGGTCAGGCCAACTCCATGATTCCCTGCAGGCATGCAGCAAGAGAGACATTGGGCCTGGCTTAAAAGCATTCAAAACCCCAACACTCACTCACAGTGACACACTTCCTCCAACAAGGCTACACCTCCTCCAACAAGGTCACCTACTAATAGTGCCATTCTCTGGTGATCAAGCATTCAAATTTATGAGCCTGTGTGGGTCATCCCTATTCAAACCACCATAAATATCTTATTTCTGTGTTGTTGTGAGCATAAGAGATAATTCCTGTTCAATACCTGAAAAATAGTTGATTTTAAAAAATAATATATAAAAGTCATCTGTTCTATAAGGCTGAGAGTAAATGTGCTAACAAATGGATAGCACAACCCTGGAACTTTAAGGACATTGAAGTAACTGAAGCAGGAATGACAAGCTTTGCTCTGTTTAGGTAAGAGAAAAGGAAGAAACATAACAGGAGAGTCAGTGTGTATGAGGTGCAGGGGTGGGACTTCTCGTGTTTTAGACAAGGAGTGTCTACTATGGTCAAGCCTCAAAAACTTAAGAAGGTCAAGACAACATGAAACAGGAAAATCAAAGGTCTTCTCTCTATCAACAATAAAGGTACCTACCTTCAACTTTCACTTTCTCTACTATCTAATATACCACGCTGTTACTGTATAGTTACCATATAGTTTACAGTATAAGTCAGAGGATATCAAAGGATGGCTATAACTCAGCTAAGAAGAAGAAACACCATCCAAAGATGGATCCATTTCCTGGTTCTTATCTGGAGGGAGAATTAACATGGCTCGTGTGCTTAAGATATGCCTGCCTCACTGAATTTGCAGTGTCTTTAAAGTTAGGAGTTCAATATGGCTTCCAGCTTGTCTGTGTGGGATCCAGCATTCAAGATAAAGTGAGAGCACTGAAACTATGCAGAGAAGATTTAATATATATGAGGATATGAATCTTCTAAGACTGAAACCAGTATTATAAATGAGAAAAAAGTTTTGACACTACACATTGAACAGACATACTAAATACAGATCCTGAATAGCCAATTCAGAGACATGCTATAGTAAAATTATGGGGTTAAAATATCTAAAGATCTTGTAAATAAAAATAGAATCACCCTAATTTCAGAGACTAATACTTTATTAGTTTCTATTTCCAATGTATTAAATGACCACAAACAAAATGACTTAAAACAACAAAAAATATGTAGTTTAAGGTTTATAGGCCAGAAGTTTGAATGCATCTTAAAGGGCGAAGGTCAATGTCAGATGTAAGTAGATCTTGTCCCTTCTAGATCTTCTTCAGAAGATTCAGTTCTCTGGGACTACAAGATTATGGAGGTTATCCTCATGCTTGCCTAGCAGCCCTGCATTATATAGTTTCTCTTTATACATTACATCACCTTCTTCCATTTCAAATCTGACTCTGGCTCACTCTCATAAGGAAGGCATGACCCTTATGGCTCTTTGGATAAACAAAGATAATTTGTCCGTAATAAGGCCTTTGGCTTTAACAGAGGAATGGATACAGAAATTGTGGTACATCTACACAATGGAATACTACTCAGCTATTAAAAAAAAATCATGAAATTTGCAGGCAAATGGATGTAATAGAAAAGATCATCCTGAGTGAGTTAACCCAGAAACAGAAAGGCAGGTGTGGTATACACTCACTAAAAAGTGGATATTAGTCGTATAACATAGGACAGCCATCTACAGACCTAAAGAAGCTAAACACTAAGGAAGAACCTACAGAAGATGCTTAAATCTCATTCAGAATGGCAAACAGGATAGACACTGGAAGCAGTGGAAGAGAGGAAACAGGATGAGAATCTACTATAGAGAGTCCTCTTAAAGGATTCACTCAACAGGGGATCAAAGCAGATGCTGAAATTCAGGGTCAAACTTCAGGCAGAGCGCAGAGAGTCTTATGGAGAAAGAGAGGAGCGGGATTAGAGAGACATGGAGGGGACAGGAGCCCCACAAGGAGACCAACAAAACTAAAACATCTGAATCCAGGAGGTCCTGCAGAGACTGATGCACCAACAGAGGACCATGCATGGAGAGGACCTAGATCCCCTGCTCAGATGTGGCCGATTGGAAGTTCAGTCTCCATGTGGATCTTTGAGTGAGGGGCTGCCTCTATCATGAACTCAGTTGACTGTTGTCTGATCACTCCCCCCCCGATGATACAGCCTTGCCAGGCCATGGAGGAAGAGGATTCAGGCAGTCCTGATGAGACTTAACAAGCTATGGGCAGATGGCAATAGTGGAGAACTCCCCCTTTCAGTGGCGTAGGGGAAGAGGGTAGGGAGAAGAGGGAGGGAGGGTGGGACTGGGGGAGTTGAGAGAGGTGGCTTCGATCGGGATATATAATGAATAAATTGTGAAGAAAAAAAATTAAAAAAATCCTTGACTACTTGCAAAAACCTCTTTTGTCATATAAGGTAATATTTTTAGATTCCAGGCCTGAATATCTGCAGGTGAGACTGTTTCAGCCTACTACCAATATTTTAAACTCTAAAAAGTAATAAATTTAAAAAATTTTTAACTTGAGAAAATAAAATAGAAACAAAAGATTTTACATTCAGCAAATCTGACCTTCAGGACAACGGGGACAGATAAATTGTTCAGGAACATGACTCGTTCCCGAAGAATCCACTAGAAAATGAGATACAGACAACGAAAAAAATTAGATATGACATTGTCCTAAGGACAGCCTTGACCATGAAACACCCAGATCTTACTGAACAAAGAGCTAGAGGAAAAGATTGTAGTACATAATTGTTGTACATCCTGACAAAGTTCACGTAATACTACTGTAAGCATAAAGAAGGAGCGATCACACTAGAAGTGTATTTTAAATTATTCTTACCAATTGCATTGACAGTGGTTATTGTGGCACTGCTACAGTGAAACCTTTGCATCTATGAAAATGTGCATGTATGCTCATCATTTAAGAATCAGCTCAACAAGACTTCAAAGAGGTCATCTTTCATTTAGCAAGAAAGGAGTTCTGTGGGTTGTTGTTAGTTTATTTTGTATTCTAATTATGCATTACATAATTTTATGACCTTTATTACTTTCTATCTGATGCATTGTCTAAAGCACCACAACAATGACTCTTCTATTTAATGGTGCCAAACACATGAAATTTGTCAATAAATATATGATATTGAATAAAAAATAATCTATTTTAAAGAAAGAGCATTAAAACTGCTACTAAAATTCTCATACTGGGCCCTTATTTCTTCTGGATAAACTTCACAGAATGCTGAAACATCTGAAGGATGAGTATTCTCATTAATAATGGCTCATCATTAAATAGTAAAATGTTCCTTGTAAAACCCTAGATCCTGCCCTGATAATTATTTTGTTCTTATTGGTAACATGGAATAGCTCCCTGGGGGCCTGTAATTTTGAATTTTCTGAGGGTGGTTAGTACTTGAGGATATATTTGTAAGACAAGCTTCATAAACCATAATTAACTACCTACAAAGAGAGCAATTATATCATTACTAATTACCTGTTAATAAAACTGAATGATCTTTTTATGTCTGACACAGCTCTGAATATGACACAGAAACTTATTTCTACTTATGATAAGCTAAGGCTTAGCTTACTGTTGTTCTCAGTTAGCTCTTATAACTCACATGTAATCTATATTTTGCCATGAAGTTCTTTACCTCAGATTCATATGTCCGACTTCCTCTCTGCTTTGTAGGCAAATCTTTTCATGCCTCTTTTTATTTATTTATTTATTTATTTATTTATTTATTTATTTATTTATTT
>NW_026596057.1:8669089-8699863 GCF_907164565.1 Psammomys obesus | reverse complement strand
TTTATTTATTTATTTATTTATTTATTTATTTATTTATTTATTTATTTATTTTTACAGAGTTTCTAACTCTCCAGAAGTCCTGCCTATTTTCTCCCGCCTTTGCTGTTCAGCTCTTTATTCAACCAATTAGAAGGTGATGGAGAACGATGTTTATAAAACATTGAGACAGATGGTGCTAAACAATACCCAAGTTAGTTTGCTCCAGCTCTCTGCTGGTACAGAAATCAGCATTTAAATATACAAACACAACCTTTACATAATGCATAGAAAATGCTACAGCCATTTTATACATAGGATACAAGATCTTGTGTAAGATATAAGAAAGCTGTAGCATACATTCCGAGTCTCTCACAAAAGCTGTGAGCTCATAATTGGAAGACGTTTATGAGAGAAGACTTAAGCCAGTTGGTCTTAGACTAGATCAAAAGCAGGATTTCCTGTTACATTGGCAGGCTTCCACATTAATTTAGTGTCAATTGAAAACATAACTCATCTAACATTGAACGGGAATTTTTCTGGAAGACAAATACAATCCAGGAGCCTGGAGAATAAAAAGAAATACTATTCCAAGCTAAGTCTAGACATGCAGACAGCTTGTGTCTAGATCCGCATGTCACAAGAAGTTCTGGTTGGAGATGACTGTTTTCACCAGAGACTTAAGTCAGGAACCTCCCCCTTTGTTACAGCAAGCAAACCTCTTCAGGAGAGTTCTGTCAGATGTTCTCAAGCAACTAAGCATAATGTGCCCTATACCTACCCCAATAAAGTTTTCTGTCTCCACAGGGCTAAGCCAGCCCTTGCCAGCAAGAGGAAAGGGACAGGGACTAAGATGGAGGAAAAGAGAAAGAAAGAAAGAAAGAAAGAAAGAAAGAAAGAAAGAAAGAAAGAAAGAAAGAGAGAAAGAGAGAAAGAGAGAAAGAGAGAAAGAGAGAAAGAGAGAAAGAAGGAAGGAAGGAAGGAAGGAAGGAAGGAAGGAAGGAAGGAAGGAAGGAAAGCAAGTAGGTGTAGAAAAGAACAGAAATCAAGAAAAGTTGATGCAAGTGGCTTTAATGAGTACAGATTCACACTAGAGCTTTATTAAATTTAAGGTGTGCGTTGTGAATGGCTCTCCAAAGACCCATGGGTTAAATGCTTATTCCCAACCGTGATGCTATTGAACTTTTTGAGATGTGGGGCCTTGTTGGAGAGTTTGAAGTCATGAGGGTATGTCAAGTTGGAGGGTGTCTTAGGGTTTCTACTGCTGTGATGAAATACCGTGACCAAAAACAAGTTGGGAAGAAAGGGTTTATTCGTCTTACACTTCTATATCACTGTTCATCATCTAAGGAAGTCAGGACAGGAACTCAAACAGGGCAGAAGAAACCTGGAGGCAGGAGCTGATGCAGAGGCCTTGGAGGAGGGCTGTTTATTGGCTCTGGCTTGCTCAGCCTGCTTTCTTATAGAATAAGGACCACCAACTCAGGGATGGCACCACCCACAATGGGCTGAGCCCTCTCTCATCAATAACTAAGAAATTGCTCTACTGGCTTGCCTACAACCCAATTTTATGGAGGCTTTTTTTCTTTCCTTTAAACATATTTTTTACATTTCTTCTTCTCTCATATATAACCTCTCAACTGCAGTTTCCCCTCCCTCTTTTCCTCCTGACCATCAAACTTTATTTCTTCCCCAGATCCTCCACTCCCCCTCCATTTTCTTTCAGATATCCCAGAGATAGCAACCACACATGACATATCAAGTTGCAATAAGACTAGGCACCTCCTTTTACATTAAAGCTGGAAAAGGCAACCCGGTGGGGGGGGGGGGAAAGGTCCCAAAAGCAGGAAAAAGAGTTAGAGACAGCCCCTGTTCCCATTGTTAGGAGTCCCACAAGAAGATAAAGCTACACAAACATAACATATGTGCAGAGGACTAGATGAGACCCATGCAGGATCTGATTGTGGATTCAGTCTGTGAACCCCTATGAGCCCAGGTCAATTGATTCTATGGGAGTTCTTATTTTGTCCTTGACTCCTTTGGTTACTACAATCCTTCCTCTCCCTTTTCTACAGGATTTCCTCAAGCTCCACCTAATGTAAGGCTATGGGTCTCTGCATTTGTTTCCATCAGTTGTTGGGTAAAGCCTCTCTGACGGGGGTTATGCTAGGCTTCTCTCTACAAGTATAGCAGAGTATCATTAGAAATCATCTCATTGTTTTTTTTTTTTTTTTTTTTTTTTTTTTTCTGGCTGTGTTTGGATCTATCCTAAGTCTCTGAGCTGTCCAGCATCTGGTTCCTGGCTCTGAAGGCCGTGCCAAGGGTAAGCTTCCTCTTCTGGCATGGGTCGTAAGCTGTTCCAGTTATTAGTTGGCCACTCCCACAAGTTCTGCACCACTTTTACCACAGAACAGCTTGTAGGAAGGACAAATTGTAGATTGAAGGTTAGGTGACTGGGTTGGTGACCCAATCCCTCCACTGGAAGTCTTGGCTAGTTACAGGAGATAGCTGGCTCAGGCTCCTTATTCCCCATTACCAGGAGTCTTAGCTAGGGTCACCCTCATAGATTCCTGGTTACTATTGCACTAAGTTTCTACCTTAACCCCCAAATACCCCCAATTCCAGTTCTCTCTCCCAGAACTCTCATCCTTCATTCTCCTCTGCCTGATCTCTCTTATTCCCATCCCCACACAACCCCAGTCCACCGGAGATACCTGTTCTATTTCTCCTTCCCAGAGAGATTTATCTGTCTTCCCCTGAGCCCTCCTTATTACTTAGCTTCTCTGGGTCTGTGAATTGTAGCATGATAATTCTTTATACTAATATTCACTAATAAGTAAGTTCTTACCATGTTTGCTATCCTCACTCAGGATGATTTTTTTCTAGTTCTATCCATTTGATTGCAAATTTTATGACATTGTTATTTTTTAACAAATAAATAATAATCTAGAAGGTTGGAGATAGCATTGAACACATTGGGTCAAGAGACAAGTTTCTGAATAGTACACCAATAGCACAGGCACTAAGATCAACAACTAATAAATGGAAGCTCATGAAACTGAAAAGCTTCTATAAGGTAAGAGATACCATCAACAGGACAAAATAGAAACCTACAGAATGGAAAAAGATATCACCAACTCCACATCTGACAGAGGGCTATTTTACAAAATTTATAAATATCAATATACCAAATAATTCAATTAAAAATAGAATACAGATCTAAACAGAATTCTCAACAGGGGATTCTTAAATGGCTGAGAAGCACTTAAAGAAATGTTCAACATCTTTAACCAACAAGGAAATGCAAATCAAAATGACTCTGAGATTCCATCTTACATCAGTCAGAATGGCTAAGATCAAAAACACAATGGCAGCTCATGCTGGTGAGGATGTGTAGCATGTCTGTACTCCTCCATTGCTGGTGGGAGTGCAAAATTGTACAGCCACTATGGACATCAAGATAGAAGTTTCTCAGAAAGTTGAGACATTGTGTACCTCAAGATCCAGCTATGCTACTTCTGGACATATACACAAAGAACATTTCATTTACCACAAGGACACTTGTTCAACCATGTTCAGTGAGGCTTTATTCATTATAGCCAGAAACTGGAAACAACCTAGATGTCCTTCAAACAAAGAATGGTTAAAGAAAATGTGGCAGGATTTTCTTAATTGAAGTTCCCTCCTTAGGATGACTCTAGCTTATGTCAACTTGACACAAAACTCTCCAGCAGAGGGGGGGTTGTGGTATTTTCACCCTCATTTTGTTTTGTTTTATTTTATTTTTTCACTTTTCTGTCACAAAGTGAATTGTTTTCCTCAGCCATAATTTCTTGCTGTTATATTGCCATGATATCATCTCCAAAGCAATGGGGCCAACTGAACAAGAGCTAGAACCTCTGAAACAGTGACTATGCTTCAGACTCTGCTGCCATGAATATTGATGCGTGCCATGTCTCATGGTAATGCCATAATCATTGCGTGTGTTGAACAGCTGGATCTAGTACTCATAGGGCTTCCCATCACCAATTTCTTCCCCTTTAGGAGAACTAGAAATGAGGAGAACCACACAACTTATGGTTTGACTGTAGAAAGTTTTGCTGTCACATCTGCACAGATGTAAAACTAGGTCCTATGGTAGCTTGTGAAGTCTAGGAGTGTTCATTGCTCCGTCAAAGGCAAGGATATACATGAGAAGCATGGAAAACATGTTAATATCAATGTTATATAATACTTTTAATAAGCAATGCTAAGGAAATGGAGATCTATATGTACCCTGTCAAAGGAATAAAACTAATTAGTCTAAAGATGGCTAGGAAGCTACAAAAGAGTATAAATAAAAAAATGTGATTAAAGAAAACTAAGTTCAAATGATAGAAATAAAAAGAGAATGAAAAAAGAATTCTGCATATGAAAAATAAAAATGAATGAAATGAACTATGCAATGAGAAGTACCAACAGTAGACTTGGTTAAGTAGAAGAAAAAGAGTGTATATATCCAAAGACAGAACACTTGAAAACATGCAAAAGAAAGAAGGCAAACACTCCCCCTCCATTAGAAAAGTTTATAGGATTTATGGTACGTGATCAAGAGAGCTAACTTTCTCATTATAGAAATTACAGAAAGTGTGTGAAAGGGACAATAAGTTTATTTTTAAAAATATTGACCAAATACTTTCTAAATCAGGAGAAATATATGAACATTCAGGCAGATGAAGCTCAAAGGTCTTTAAGTAAGTCCAATTTCAAAGTCTTCACCAGGACATGTTATAATCAAGGGTCAAAAATCAAAGACAGAGAAAGTCTTACAAATGGTGAAAAGAAAAATGTTTCTTCATGCAAACAGAAACTTGCCTAAGGCTATAAGCAGTTTTCAGAAGAAATTTTGCAGTCCATGAAACAGTGGAAGATTTTGAAAGTGCTAGGTAAAAGAGTATTATTCAAAAACAGAGAGACAGTGGTTTTTTTTTTTTTTTTTTTTTTTTTTTTTTTTTTTTTACTCATACAAATAAAAAACATGGAGGTCCATCGCCATTAAACAGACCTTGAGAAAAATGTCACTTTTTGAACTGGAACAGAAGGACACAAGTTAGTAACATGAAAACATACAATGGTATAGTATAAGATCACAGGTAAAATAAGTAGTCACATTCAGAATGCTGCACTATAAATAACAGACCTGTTATAAACTCAAAATTAAAAAAAAACTATTACTGTAACTATATTTGGTTATAAACATATAATGCAAAAACATGTAAATTCTGACATTAAAAACAAAATGTGTGTGGAATGGAGAAATAGTAGAGATATTTACTGCAGTTTAAGGTGCTATAGCTTAAATGGACCGTAATTACTATATGAAGGTGTCTTCAAACTTTGTGATAATCACAATGTGAAAAACTCTTAAGAGTTTTCTTATGCTTTCCATAGTAAAAACTCTAGGAGATAAAATTGGGATTGGAATGCATATCGGTATATAAAAATGAGCACACTGTAAGAGAAGAAATCAAGAAAGGGTAAGAGAAATAAAAGATCTGCTATATCTGAAATGCAGCTAAGTGGCAACAGCCAGCCCCTATTTGTCATTAACAACGTAGAAAGCACATAGATTCGGTTCTCAAATCAACAGAGAAAGGCTGAATGGATGCTAAACCAACTCACCACAACAAAGCTTTGTGTCCCATCTGGAAGATTTGGCTTCTGGGAGACACATACACTAAAAAAGTATGTAAAATGTAAAGGTAAGTCAAACTGTGGCCCATGCTTTAATCCCAGCATTTACTTGGAAGGCAAAGGTAGGTGGATGTCTATGAGTTCAAGACCAGCCTGGTCTAGTTAGTGAGTTCCAGGCCAGCCAGTGCGATAAAGTTGAGACCCTGTCTCAGCACACACACACACACACACACACACACACACACACACACACACACACCACACACACACACACACACACAGTGCGTGCAGACTCCTTATAATGGTAACCTGTTGAAGGTTGGTCTGATGCTTATATGTTGATGCTGGTTACTGGCCCTAGAGATCTGGTTACTGCCTAGGTACACCATCCTTGTTGTGCAAACCTAGCTGATTGGCTGATTAAATGGCCTATACCTGGGCAGGGCAGAATGGGGGTAGGTGTGGCTAAGGATCCCAGGCTTTTGAGGACAGGAGAATCACTGGAGACAGATGGGAAAAGAAGAGGAAGGGGGACACCATGATGGGTTAGCATGAAGAAAGAAGCCATATGGGCTTGGAGGAAAGACTCCAATAATGGTGTAAAAAGGCCCAGACGAAGAATACAAGCAAGTGTTTTGGGATTATGGATGGAAGGTACCTCAGATGGGAATGATTAAGGCGATGGCATTTGATGGGGGCTGGAAGATGGATAGTGAGGTTATTGAGATGGCATAGGTAGAAATATCTGCCTGGCCCAAGGTAAATAAGGCAATTATAAAATCTAACAGGTGTCTGTGTCTTATTATTTGTGATAGCGGGTCAAATAATACCACCACAATAATTATAGGGCTAATAATAAACATTATATAGCAACACTCATTTTTTAAATTTACTACAACAGTAACTAAAAGAGAAAAGTAGATATAATTATTCTGGAAAAAGTAGACATTCAGTAAAAAACAGAAAAACAGATAAAAGTCTTCATACAATGAAGCTGTAGTTATATTTAATGGTTTTGTATTCTAAACTTACAGAAAGGATTATAAGTAATTTGTGCATGATCATTGTGTTATTAGAGTATTCCTAATTTAATTAGTTTCATTGTGGTTTTAGTGTTTCAGGTATCAACATATAGAAAGACAAGAATAATACTCAACATAGGAAAATCTAATAAACAATAAAATCAAATTCCATGTATCTAGATGGAGAATTAGACAACAATGCAACGATAGTACAGGACTTTAGCACCTCCCTTCCTGCAATGATCATCTAGAAACAAAATTAAAATAGAAACACTGGACCTGAGCTATCCTTTAAAACAAAGGGACTAAACAAGTATATGAAGCCAATTTATCTCTAGTAGGAGAATAAAAGAATATATATTAGATATAAACCCCCCAACAAGGCATTTAATAAGACAGAAATCAGAGAACACATATGTTCTTATCTAAATGGTATCAAATTAGACGTGAATTAAAGGGATGGAAAGGTGAAAATAGACAAATATGTGGAAATTAAAGAATATGCTCATAAAAATCGAAGTGGGTCAAGGAAGAACACAGAAGAGAATTTAAAAAAAAGTCTTGAAGCAAATGAAAATAGAAATACAATATAGCAAAGCTTATTGGATGTAGCAAAAGCAATTGAATTAATAAGAGGTAAAAGTGTAGCAATAAATGCCTTTATTTAAAAGAATGATCCTAGTTGAACAATACATATCCTCCCCCCCCCCCCCCCACCAAGAACTAGTCAAGAATAAGGAAATGATGAGGATCGGGATAGAAATCACTGAAGTGTAAACCAGGAAGGCAACAGAAGGGGTCCTCCTTTTTAGCTGTAGATGTGTTTCAGGGGGAGCCCCTCCATAGACCTCGGGCTGCAAGTGGAACTTGAGAATGTGCCAGCCCTTTGTAAGTCTGTGTCCACCCCACAGATGAAAGTGTGACTTCATGAGCTTTGAACCCTGCGGTCCCAATCTTAATTGCTGAGAAGCATGTACACACCTATGTGAAAGGGACTTTTTAAGACAGATCTTTATGCCCTGTTCCCATCCTGGGCCATCAGTTACCTGGTTTACACCAAAAGTAATCTTCAGGATGTGGTTAGCTCTTTCTTTTGTGACATTTTAGGGTAGAAAGGTTTGGCATGATGGAGCCAGTCATTCAGGACTTAGTTCTTCCTTGTATTATGGTGTAGTTCTCTTTTCTCTCCTTCGTTTTCTTTTCTTTTTCTTTTTAATTTATTATTATTTTTTTAATTTTTCTTTTTCTGTCATTGTATCAGAGTATGAAACAGCTTCTGAGATCTCCACCCCCGAGCTGGGGCGGTAATTGTGGTCACACCATGTAAACACTAGGGGATCTAAACTGTCTTCTGTTATAGCCTTACCACTCTTTTTTTTTTTTTTAGCAGTTTAATAGGTACATTATTATAATATTCCATTTTGTGTGGAATTAGCTTTTCCACTTCAGATGCTGTAATTAACATTACTTATAACTTCAATAAAATATTGAAACTCCAAAAAAAAAAAAAAAAGACAATAAAACTGAGTTGGTTTTTTGAAAAGATTTGAGGAAAAAAAATTGTTAAGCCTTTCGTTAGACTAATGGATATTCAGATAAACAAGATCAGTCATGGAAAAGGTGCCATCCATCACCAATGAAATCACAGAAAGACAAAGGAGGGTAAACACTGTGAACGATTATGGAAAACTTGGCAGAAGTGAATGCTTCAGTTCTCAGAACTAGTGTATCAAAGCTAGATCATGAAGAAGTAGGAAGTGTGAACATGCAAATTGTGAGTAAAGGCTTGACTCAGTAATAAGAACAATCTCATCACAGAAATGCTCATGGTCAGATGACTTTCCTGGTGAGTTCTATGGAGCATTTAAAGAAACGACACCAAAGCTTCTCCACATTTCAAAAAGAATTGATGGAGAAGGAATACTTCCAAATTATTTACATGTAAATGTGAGTAGTTGGTATATATGTTCAGCATTATCCCATACCCGAGCCAAAGACAACTACAGGTCCTTCTTCTGGATGAACACATGAAAAAAAAAATCATCACCAAATGGAAATGGAATTTAGCAGTCCATTGAAATAACTATTAATTAAGAGCAAGAAGCATTTATTCCAGAGATGCAAGGATGGTTTAATATACATAAATTAAAAATACATCCATTGAGGCAGGCTCTTTGACTTCCCCACCCCCCAAGGGAGGAGCAGTCCTGCTAGGCCACAGAGGAGGACTTTTCAGTCCTGAAGATACCTGATAAAACAGGGTCAGATGAAAGGGGAGGAGGTCTTCTCCATTCAGTGGACTTGGAAAGGGGCAGGGAGGAGATGAGGGAGGGAGGGCTTGGGAGGGAATGAGGGAGCAGGATATAGCTGGGATACAGTTAATAAAATGTAACTAATAATAAAAAAATAAAAAATATATAATCATACTAAAAACAAAACAACAGAATTGTGCCAAGATATGTGGATATAGTTCTGAATATATGCTGTGTATGCAAAACAGAATTTTAGATCACACAAAAGTACTGATGGGCTTCATCCTAGCTTCTAAACAATCATAAATTTGCCTTATGAAATAAAACAAAAATTGTTAAAAAATAAAAATAAAATACATCCATTGACATAGTGAAAGACAAAACATACATAAACACATCAACACAGAAAATAAAAAGAACGACAAGATTAAATATCCCTTTATGATTATTAAAAAAGAGAGAGAGGAAGAAGGAAGGAAGGAAGGGAGAAGGAAGGAAGGGAAGAAAGGAAGGAAGGAAGGAAGGAAGGAAGGAAGGAAGGAAGGAAGGAAGGAAAAAAGGAAGGAAGGAAGGAAGACAAACCACAGCTAGATGAGATTCTCAGCAGTTAGGAGCACTGCCTGGTCTTCCAAAAGGCCTGGGTTCAATTCCAAGCATCCACATAGTGGCTTGCAACCATCTGTAACTCCATCTTTAGGTGAACTGATGCTGTCTTCAGGCCTCTGAGGGTACCAGCCTCACAATTGGTATGCAGTACTACAAGTAAGCGAAACACTCATGTACATAAAACTACAACTAAAGAGTATGCAGGGAATACATGTACCTCAACACAAGCCTTCAGCTTCTTAGCTTGATACACATGGCTAACTGACCACTGATCTCCAAATAGTGTTGACATGGTGTGGCATGAAAAAAAGACTAGCAGATGCTTTAAAAATCTCTTTCTCCTCCTCTATGAGCAGAACTGTGGTTTTTGTTAGGGAAAACAACCCTGTATAGGTAAGATTGTGCATTTCTTGGCATCCCTTGCAGACGTTATGGTTGTATGGCCAAGTTAAATTTATGGATCTGCGAGCTAAAATTTAGAATATGGCAGCTAGAAAAGATCTGGAAAGTGGGGGCTAAATTTGCAAGTGTGACTCCTTTTCTCATTTGTCACCTCCTTGCCTGGCAAAGCACTGGAGAAGGCTGACACAAGCCAACCTGAGACTTGAGATGATCTTAGGAGAGAAGAATTAGAAAAGAATATTGTAGTAACAGTGGCAGAATCAAAAGGAAGGTCGCGAGGGAATGCTGGCTACTGTCCACCATGAAGGCAGATTGGACATTGTTTTATGTCAGGGAAAAACAATTATTTTTATTTAAATGACTGGTGGTTCCCATTTCCATATAATACACAGTCTCTAAGTTGTATTTGTGGCTTTCTGGTCTGACTGCGGCTCGACTTCCCAGACTCATCTCCCATTACATCTGCCCACCTTTACCCTCAACCAGTAAAGATCTGAACCCCAAGCAGAATAAAGGACTTTCAGTTCCTCAATTTTGTTGCTCTGTTTATTCTGACTGAACTATTTTAGTCTCTTGAAGTGTCTACTCTTCTTCACAATCCTGTTGCTTATTCCAGGAAGGCTGTCTTTTTATCTAAAGTCTGCATAAGTCTTTAGAGTAATTCCCATAAAACATGTCTGGTATTGAGCATAATTACTAAATCATCTGTCTGTTTCTTCCCCTTGGTCTTAGCTATCGTGTCTAAAGTTTTACTTCTAATATTTAGCAAGAATTTTGCAAGAATTTTGTCATGTAGAACATTAAGACATTCATGGTGACTAGAAAGCAAGTAAAGAAATGAATAGGCCAAAAAAAAAAATCACATCAA
The DNA here is from genome assembly GCF_907164565.1 of Psammomys obesus. NCBI lineage: Eukaryota > Metazoa > Chordata > Mammalia > Rodentia > Muridae > Psammomys > Psammomys obesus. The sequence goes on along the minus strand of NW_026596057.1, from coordinate 8,689,064 downwards.
TGTGAAACCAATGGACTTGTCCTAACAAGTTCTCTTTATCTGGGCTAATTTACCTGTACATGGTTCAGAGAGCATGGTTCCAATGAGCAAGTATTGATCACCTGGCCCCTGCTGTTCCACAGAAAATGGCAAATTTCCATTTTTATCTCTGAATTACCTTTGTGAATATGCACACCTCACCTTTCCTCCTCCGGCTCTCCTTACCACAAACCCCACGCATCTTAGCTTAGAGAAAAAGCTAATCGTAGGATATTTCTTCAGAGAAAACACCACCTTTAGGTCAAATTCTAAGGCATTAGTCTGGTCCCTTTGGGGTAGAGCAGTGGGCTGGAGGGGTGTGCTGTCACATACCAGTTGTTGCACCAATGACCAACTCAGAAGGAGTTTGACTTCTTCCCAGTTTTGCTCTTACTCACACTTTCATGTCCCCGGTTTCACCTCTTGTAAAGAAGTAGTTATCTGCATAAAGATGTCTTATTGTGGGGTCTGTGTCTTGAGAAATGTTGTAACCTGCTTGGAAATCATAAATGTTGAATCATGTCTTGTCTAGCACCATATTGTACTATTCACTGAGCAGCCGTCTAGATCACTAGGCTGACTGTGGCAGGGGGCAGGCTACGTTCAAGGAACCTTTACCATTATAGCCTCACAAGACACCATCATGGCTCCTGCTTTTTCGTGTCATCGTGTGAGCAGTGATTGTATTGTACTCCACACTGACAGGCTAGATAAAGGCAGTGGAGGCACCCGCCTTTTAACCCAGGACTTGGGGGGGCAGATGCTGGTGGGTCTCTGTGGAGTCAGAGGTCAGCCTGGTTTACAGAGTGAATTCCAGGACAGCCAGGACTACACAGAGAAACCTATCTTCAAAAACAAACAAAACAAAACGACAGCCAGTCAGAGTGCTACAATAAGACATGTCAAGAGGAAGAAATCATGTTTATATTTTTTTAGACACTTATAATTATTTTGTTATTTTAATTGCTATTCCCAGCTGTTCATTCTGCTTAATTTTAAAATTAAACTTTACCGGATTGGCCACAGAACAAAATGCCCTACTTCCCAGAATGACCAATAAAGTTGTCAACTTTTAAGTGTGTAAACCTAGTTCCTCATTTCTATAACTTTTTAATAATCTTTAAAAAAAATTTCGTGTACAATAGTATTTTGCCTGCATGTATATGAGGGTGTTGGATCCCCTGGAACAGGTATTATGACAGGTGTGAGCTGCCATGTGGGTGCTGGGAATTGAACATGGGTCCTCTGGAAGAGCAGCCAGTGTTCTTAACTGCTGAGCCATCTAACCAGCCCCTTGTTTCTATGACTTTATATTCTGTCACTGAATAAAAAATGTTCCCTTAATTTTATTTTTAAATTTAGAGTTCTGAACCTCTAAAGAATTTTGAGACAGTGAGCCAAAAAAAAAAAAGCCTCACTTTTGAGATTTATGTTATCAGCCTTTGTTGAACTATTTAAAAATTTATTCTTTTATAAATTACAGTTTATTCATCCCCTCCCAACCTCACCTTCCCTTCCTCACCTCCTTCCATGCCCCCTCCCCTAGTCCACTGATAGGGGAGGTCCTCCCCTTCCCTCTGACACAGCCTATTAGGACTGTCTGTGGTCAGGTAAGGCTGTCTTCCTCTGTGGTCAGGTAAGGCTGCCCTCCCCTCCCCACCCACCTCAGGGGGAAGTGATAAAAGATCCAGCCACTGAGTTCATGTCAGAGACAGTCCCTGTTCCTCTTACTAGGGAATCCACTTGGGCACTGAGCTGCCATGAGCTATATCTGTGTTCTAGGTTATCTCCATGCACGGTCCTTGGTTGGAGTATCAGTCTCAGAAAAGATCCCTGTGCCTAAATTTTTTTGGTTCTGTTGCTTTCCTTGTGGAGCCCTGTACCCTCCAGGTCTTACTATCTTCCCCTTCTTTCATACCCAAAGTTTGGCTATGAGTCTCAGCATCTGCTTTGATACCTTGCTGGGTAGAGTCTTTCAGAGGCCTCTAGGTGGTAGGCTCCTGTCCTGTTGCCAGTTTTCTCCCTCTTCTGATGTCCATCCTGTTTGCCTTTCTTAGTAAGGATTGATCATCTTACCCAGGGTCCTCCTTCTTGCTTAGCTTCTTTAAGTGTACAGATTTTAGTATGTTTATCCTATATTATATGTGTAATATCCATATATAAGTTAGTATATTCCATGTGTGTCTTTCTGTTTCTGGGATACCTCACTCAGGATGATCTTTTCCAGTTCTCACCATTTGCCTGCAAATTTCATGATTTCCTTATTTTTAATTGCTGAGTAGTATTCCATTGTGTAAATGTACCATAATTTCTGTATCCATTCCTCAACTGAGGGGCATCTGGGTTGATTCCAGCTTCTGGCTATTACAAATAAAGCTGCTATGAACATGGTTGAGCAAATGTCCTTGTTGTATGCTTGAGCATGTTTTGGATATACGCCTAGGAGTGGTATAGCTGGATCTTGAGGAAGCACTATTCCTCAATTGTCTGAGAAAGTGCCAGATTGATTTCCAAAGTGGTTGTACAAGTTTACATTCCCACCAGCAATGGAAGAGCATTCCTCTCTCTCCACATCCCTTCAGCATGTGTTGTCACTTGAGTTTTTGATCTTAGCCATTCTGATGGGTGTAAGGTGAAATCTTAGGGTCATTTTGATTTGCATTTCTCTTATGCCTAGGGAATGCTGAGCATTTCTTTAAGTGTTTCCCTGCCATTCACTATTCCTCTATTGAGAACTCTCTGTTTAGCTCTGTACCCCATTTTTTTTAATTGGATTACTTGTTTTTTTTGCTGTCTAACTTTTAGAAAAAAAAAAATTCCCCAACAGTTGCAAGCTTTCATCTCAGTGCTTAATGTCCTGACACAATGAAATACAACTAAAATTCATGGTGTCTCTTCATTCTTTCAGCAGCTGTAACAGAAGTTGTCAAAACCACTCAAAGAAAAAAAAATTGAAACTTTTTGTAGACACCTTTGAAGCAGTATTGTTGAAAACGAGGTTTTCCTTTTTTAACTATCAGAAATAAACAATGTACTCAAAGCGTCACACCTACTGACACAAACTTAGAAAGCAGAGAAGGTGAGGAGACACAGAGACAGGTGGATTGGGAAAGAACAGGGTTAAGTATCCCACAGACAGCTGCTATCTCTTTACTCTGTGGCAAGCAGCACTAACTGATTTAGACTTTCTCTTCTATTTTTTGCTACTGTAGCATCAGAAATATTACTAACCTAGTATTCTGGGTAGACATTCACACTTATTGGAATTAACAAGAAAAAGATTTGTCATTAAAGTATTAAAGGGGAAGGCATTAAAAAAGTAATGAGACTTAATCATGGAGATGGGTTTGTCAGTGGTCCAAAGAGCATGCCTGTGTGCTTGAGGTAGGATCCTTGTTCCAAGGGCTTGAGAGATGGAGATGGAGATGCTGGCTTTGTGCTGCAAGTATGAGCATCATGTGGCTTACCGGTGTAATATAAAGTGCATCATCTTCACTTTTGGCTCCGTGACTTTGCACAGGTCAGTACAGCGCACTGAACCGTTGTGTCCCCACATGGGAAATTCCATGACAGAGTTGTGAGAATTAAATGAGATTACCCAAAGAGTTTTTGGTAACTTATAAAGTGTTATAGAAAGTTAAGATCAAGGGCCTAACTACTGAGTCGTAGCAAACACTAAGATAGTCACTGGCATATGTGAAATGTTGCTAGAAAGCCCTCAGTATAACCTGTCCACCAGTGTAACCGGTTAAAGCTTAATGAAGATAGGAGAAAAGAACTGTGGAATCAGAGGTTGTTGGGAACTCTCAGACTAAAACTCACCACGACAAGAAGTTTAAGGAGACCTGAGAGCAGTGATTCTCAACTTTCTTAATGCTGCACCCCTTTAATACAGTTCTTTACGCTGTGGTGACCCCCAACCATAATTTCTTTTTTGCTGCTACTTCATGACTATAATTTTGCTACTGCTATGAATTGTAACGTAAATATCTGTGTTTAATGTAAATATCTGCTGGTCTTGGTGACCCCTGAGGAAAGATTGGCAACCCAATTCTTAAGAACCACTGCTTTGTTGGCTTCATCACGGTAATGAATTGAGTCTGTGTTTGAGGTAACGAGGGTATTGTGCCAGACTGTATCATGTAACCGTACTGTAGTCTATACCATGTGTCAACACACAGACACACAAGGTTAAGGTTCATGTGCTCATCTGGATCCTCGTTCACAGAGATCTGAGGCAAGTGAGCTTATCCAGAGGATACTCCCATGCCAAATTCCTCAATGACGAGCTGGAAGAACATTTAAGGAAAACTCATACCATGGCAAAAAGGTAGCAAAGTCAAGAAAGGGAATCATTCCCTATGACTAGAAAACTCTATGCCAGGAGAAACCTGCATATGGAAGAAGAAATGGATTTCGGAGGAAAGAGACAATTTATCCTAATGCAGACCGAATTGAGGATTTACATCCCAAAGCTACTGAGCTATGAACTACATCATGAGTTGTACATCTTGCTGATGATGCAGACTTATTACTCATGCTTTTGCATGATGAAGCTGTTATCAGAGAGCTGTGAAAAGGTTTGGCAGTTGATACTGAGTCTGGAATAGACTTGGGAGTGGGCAGAGATTCTGAGATGCGGAGGTTGTGGTTGCACTGAGTTCATACAGCTGTCGGGTAGGTTTCTCATAAACACTATGTAGGAGCAGATTCATGCAGAGAAAGTGACAAACCATTGATCATATGACTTTGGGTTAGCTCTTGGAAGCTTTCTAGCCAGTGACTATCCATTACTTCTACATGCTAGGGTGCTCACAGAAGACAATGACAGACATTTTTCCTGACCATTTACCATATTTATTACGATATATTAAGCATAGGTAGACATATGAAAGTATGAGAAGTACTAATAGGTGAATTTCTCTTCATTTTATTTCAGCTGCTTTTGTAGATAGAATAAATGGCAAGTAAACAAAAATACTGTGAAAGGAACCCCTGGAGTCGGCGAACAGCAAGGGCGTGAGCAGTGGCAGTACTAGGAAAAGGAGAGGCCATAGTGTGGCAGCCTTTTTGGAGTTATTGGCAAACTGGTGTGCACATCTCAACAAGGGAATTCAGCCTCTTGGTCCTGGTTCCTATCTAAAGCTTGGTGGCTAAGAGATTGACCTTGGCAGCAGAGGGCTCCAGCCCTGAGAACTAGACCATAAATTCCATGTAACCATGGTAACCAGACAGCAGGTTCTGTGTAACCTTGAGTAAACCCTCTTAAGTTTTGGCTATGTAAAACTGCCTGCATGAGAAAGTGCTTGTACTTTTTTTGCCTACTTAAGTGTTAACCTGATGTCCATTAAACCGACACCTGGATCAGAGCCTGGACTTGGTGTTCTTCTCATTGTCTCTTATCCCAGCCCTCTCTCAGGTGGTGTTCAGGTGTTGCTGCGGGGCAGCCACAGATGATGCCAAAACCCAGGAACCTGAGACGGAGGACAAGCTGAGGCCAGTGATGCAGACCACTGGAGCAAGTGAGAAGCAACTGACTAAGGTAGAATCTGGTGGTCATCAGGGGCAGGGAGCTAGTAAGATGGGATTTATCAGATCCCTCAAACAGGTTCTTGAGGCATGAGGAGTACATTTTAAAACAAAAATTCTGCAAAACTTTTGGATCAGGTAAACGACTTTTTCCCCATGGTTTCCAGAAAGTGAAAGTTTAAATTTAGCTATGTGGGACCGAGTTGAGAAAAAGATAAAAGAAAAGGACGTTGGAACTACAACTTTTGCACTATGGGCTTTGATAAATGAGGCTCGTAAGGCAGAAAAATCAGATGAAAGTCCTAAGGAAGATGATACTAGTGAGGAAGAAGATTTGGATATAGAGGAACAGGTTATGGATGGGCCAAGAAAAAGAGGGGAAGATTTTTCTGAGTTTCCTATGGCATACCGGGTGGTCGAGGCTTTGGATCTACAAAGCAACAAGGTTAGACAACATGTTAGCGTTGAATTTAAACAGCTTAAAGAACTAAAGGCAGAAGTTTCACAGTATGGACCTACAGCTCCCTTTACTGTGGCTCTTTTTGAAACCATAGCTGATAATAATTTGACTCCCTTAGACCGGAAGACTGTTACACGTGCAGTTCTGTTCGGAGGAGACTGTTTGCTGTGGTCAGCAGATTTTAGGGAATTTTCTCACAGGACTGCTACCCTTGGTATTTATTTTATTAATTTATTAATTTGCCAAATGAAACCAAGCCATGCTGTCTGAGCCAATTAAGAAAACTGCAGTTATTACAGTGTATTGTGTTAGGACGGTAAAGACCTATAAAATGATTTAGTGAAAGAAACCATAAGAAGGATTTTAATGGAAGTTTTTATATTGTCTAAAAAGCAAGAGAAAAGGCAAAAAGACTGGAATAATAAAAAGAAGGGATATTAAAAGAAAAGGATAGCTTGTTTAAAATAAAAATGTCTGATTAAACCAGAAGAACAAAGCTAGGAACCTGAAGGTATATAGAATGTTACGGAAGGTCCGTGTATGTATAGAAAGCCAGAGGACATATATGATTTGAAAGAAAAAAAAAACTGTAAAATATGTTGTTCTTTGTTTAAAAGGCTTGAGATTCTTCAGTCCAAAATGTTATACTCTTTTAAAGGGAAAAAAGGACGGCAGTTCCATGTTGGCCCAGGGTTATGCAGGTTATATTCAGATCATTGTTAACCATTATATAAGTTTTATGACTGACTGCCTGTGCCTAAATAGATAATTTAATGCTGTTTCTTTCTGGCCTATAGATTTGGTATGGCCAAAATAGTCCATTTTTACTGAGGGCTACAAGCTAAGTTTAGTTCTCTGTTTAATGCTAAATAAAACTTCAGAAAGTACAACTTAAAAAAGATAATTTAAAGACCCTTAATGGCTTTCAAAAATTATTGGGAAATATAAATTGGCTTAGGCCATATCTAAAATTAACTAATGGACAACTTATGCCATTGTTTAATATTCTTAAAGGGGATACAACTCCAACTTCCCCCCCCAAAATTGAGCCTTCCAAGATTACTATTCCATATAGTAAGGCTAAAATTAATTGGCTTTATGCCAACTCAGATAAATGGTTGCTTTCTTTGGTTAAATTTACAGGACAACTAGATAATCATCACCTTTCCAATAAGATTATTCAATTTTTTACTCTACATAGTGTTGTTTTTCCTACCATAGTTAAAAATAAACCTTTAAAAATGCTTGTGCTATTTTTTTTTTCTGATGGTAATGCTAAAAAAAAAAAAAAAGATGGCTCTACTGTTAATGGACAAAAAGTTATTTTTCAAATTCCAGGGTTATCTGCTCAACTTGCAGATTAAAATTAAAATTTATTCATGTAATTATTGATACCTATACAATATTTATTTTTGCTCCCTTCCATTCTGGAGAAGCTGCACACCGTGTTATAGATCATTGCTTGGCTGCTTTTGTTGGTCTTGGCATGCCATTCCAAATTAATACTGACAATGGACCAGCTTATACCAACAAGCCCTTTCAATTTTTTTTTTTGTAAAAAATTAAATATTCAGCATGTAACAGGTATTCCATATAATCCTATGGGCCAAGGCATGGTTAAACATACCCATGCCACCATTAAGATATATTTACAAAAGACAAAAAAGGGGGAATGATGTCCTCCTCGTTCATCCAGAGCTCAATTTAAATTTTTTAACTTTGTACAAACATGGCAAATCTGCAGCTGAACATTTTTGGCACCCTAAAACCTTCATGGTTTAATGGAGGGGCCCCTTGAATAATACATGGCATGGACCCAACCTCATTTTAATTTGGGGACGAGGTTATGTTTGTGTTTTTTTGCAGGTTAAAGATGCTGCTTTGTGGCTGCCAGAGAGACTGGTGCAACAAGTGGATTGCATCAGTGAACAAGATCATTCCTGGAGTGACGATATTGTTGATCCTGTTGCAGCTGATTTATCCAGTGAAGGCTAAATTATACCTTTAGGCCTTAGTACCCAACCCCCCTCTTGTTGCTGGTCTAGTACTATTTTTCTTTGTAATTGCCAGATGTGTCCACTTAGCTCAACAGCACCAAGCTAGATTTAATGCCATTGAAACAGTGGCATGCTGTGACTCCCTTGCCCCAGGTAGGGGCTTGGCTTGCCCAGCTCAAATGTCAACTTTAACCTCTCCTTTCCTGTGTGATGGGCCGGTTAGCCAATGAAGGGTTCTGGGTGATCAGATATTTACTGACCTAAGACATATAAATTCCCCTATAAGCGGGAATCTCCCATGATAGGTAAGATCTTTATTGGGAATCACCCCCACCTAAGACAGGCACAGTCCCTTTGTTTTAATTCGAAAGGAAGGAATTGTGGCAGCCTTTTTGGAGTTAATGGCAAATTGGTGTGCACATCTCAACAAGGGAATTTGGCCTCTTGGTCCTGGTTTGTATCTAACGCTTGGTGGCTAAGAGATTGACCTTGGCAGCAGAGGACTCCGGCCCTGAGAACTGAACTAGACCATAAATTTCATATAACCATGGTAACCAGACAGCAGGTTCTGTGTAACCTTGAGTAAGCCCTCTTAAGTTTTGGCTATGTAAAATTGCCTGTGTGAGAAAGTGCTTGAACTTATTTGCCTACTTAAGTATTAACCTGACGTCCATTAAACTGACACCGGAATCAGAGCCTAGACTTGGTGTCTTTCTCTGTGTCTGGTCTCCCAGACCTCTTTCAGGTGTTCAGTGGTTGCTGTGGGGCAGCCACACCATAGTTGAAATTTTTAAGAAAATTCCATATATGAAAGGTTAATGAACCCCCATTAACCTTTAGAGCCTCCAAGTGATACAAAAGGTGAAATATTACATTGAGGCCAAGCCCACAGGTTGCAGTCTCTGTGGATTGTGGTCAGGGACACAGCTCCTATTGTGAAGAACTTGCTAAACCCAGCCCTTCCTAATCAGAGTTGGTGGGAGGTGGGGAGAGGCAAAAGTTGAATGATCAACTCTTTGTCTAAAAGAATGGCTCTTTTTGCAACCGAAAGGCTTAGCTGCTGTTCTCTGGCTGTAAATAACCTTTGCAGGTCATGGTTTCGCACCTTCATCCCACTGATTAGTTCACACGTCGTCAGTGTAGTAGCATGATCACACAGAACTCATCACAGAGACAAAGCACAAGTTCACTGTCTCCCTACATCCCTTTATTGTATATCCAGAAGAGACAGTCCCTCCCCATTCCTAGAATAAAAATTCTGGAGGAGCCCAGGACTGAGTTATGCAGGACACATGCCCATTTTGAATTAATGAACATATTCAAATCAGTAACGAGAACATTTACTAGCAGATTTTAAAATGTAGTGGTGGCACCCCCTCTCCACTCCTAGATAAGTCTGCTTCTCCTGGTAGCCTTCTGGGGGCGGGCGATAAAGGGGAAGTTGACTGCTTCTCTGCCTCCCAAACACCAACTTGATGGACAGGGTGTGTAAAATATAAATATAGGGAAATGTTTCCTGAATGGACCAGATAGGATATGTTTAAGTGCTGCAAAGTTTTAAAGCAAAAATTCTCATGAAGTTCTTATGTGGCTCTTCAGAAGCTAGGATCTCTTGGTCTCTTAGATGTTCATACCTTTGTCCTTCTATAATCCAGATGGTCACTTGGTCTTTCCTGGCAACCCAACAGTCATTTCTGGTTCGTTTTCTCTCTCTCTTTATCGTTTTCTCTCTTTCTCTTTCTTTCCTTTTTTCTTTCTCTTCCTTCCTTCCTTCCTTCCTTCCTTCCTTTCTTTCTTTCTTTCTTTCTTTCTTTCCTTCTTTCTTCAGTTTAGAATGGGCTTATACAAGATGCTTATCCAATGTGACTCTGCTCTGATATTTCCCAAACAGGGTTTCCCTCTTCTTTCTTTGCCCTGACAAACTCAAATATATCAACCACTGCACTGGCCCTGGAGCACTTATGCCATATTTTGGATCAAAAATTTCCCTGAATTCAAATCCTATGTCTTACAAACTATAGTGGTCGTATTTCAGTCTACTCCTTAGAAGTCAACATTTCTCATATGTGTAAGAGAGGGAGACACACATTCCTTTTTCAAACCTTAATGTATAGGGCAAGCATATGCCTTGAGAGGAAAATAAAAGTGCTTTGAAAACATTATGAATTGAACTTAGCCCATATACATTAGGAAGTGATGCCAATAGGGATGCATAAGTGGATAAAACATGGTACTTTTCTTATGCCTGAACCGAAATACCCCAAAAAACCACCACCAGGAGTCGAGTCTGTTGTAAAACACATGAGGATCTTTTTATTACAAATTATAAGCTGCAGCTAGGGCTCACACCCCCACCACCAAAGCCCTGAGAGAGAGTCCCGTGCTTGGGTTAGTTGGGTGATTTAAAGATTCCGGTTCCTCCCAGCATGCCCAAAGTCCGGGGGAATTCCTGCCTGGCAAGCATCTATTGGTCAAAATGCAAAGGGGATGTTGCATTTTGAATTGATTGACTATAGGAAGGTCCCCAAACCATTAATGATCTGGTGTCTCTCCTTAAGGGGATAGGTTAATTTCCTAGCAACTTTATCTCTAGTGGGTAGGAAAAGAATGCAGTAAGTCTAGTTCTTCCCCTCAGGGCATTAAGGCTGGACATATTTCCATTTGGCTGGCCTTAGTTCAGGCTTTTATACTTTAAAATAATAGTCACTGATTTTTAATCCTTTGGTTTCTCATTCCCCCTTCCCATGATCATTTGAAGACCCAAGACTTCCAGATATGACTCTTTGTATCCTACAGATTTACCTTTTCATAATGGGATCTGAGTACCATTACTGTATTGCTCCTAAATATTCCCTCATGAAAGCCATCAAGCAATTTAAAATACAAGGCCCAAAGGTAAAAATCAAAATGAGTAGGGGGTCCCTTCAGGGTGGATATAGGGGTAGTAAGCCAAAGAAAACTATTATACCAGGATTTAAACCATCCTCTGGAATCTTTTATCTGTAGGGTCTTTCCAGGCTTTTAGTCCAGTTGCTGTAATACTAGTTCCTATTGCAGCTAAGAAGATTCCCCAAGATAATAGCTAATGTCAGAGAGCCCCTTTTGACTTAGCATTTCAGCGAGCTTGGTGGGATTTTGGGCCAAGGGTCTCATCTTCTGAAATTTCTTCAGTTTTTACAATAGGACCATTGGCATCAGGGGCTAGGAAGGCTGAAATGTCAGTCAAAGGCTGGGCAATGGGGCAGTCCTCAGAAGCATCTGGTTAGTTGATACACCTGAAGAGGCAGGGAACAATCATGTGAGCTTCCAACAAGTTCAGATTTTAGCTTGCAGTCCATAGGTGATCCAGGAATAGAGTCAAACAGGTGAAAATCTGCTGAGACAAATTCAGACTAGAGACAGAAGTTAAAATTTGTCTATTAAATGGGAAAAATGAGGAATCCCATGACAATCTGGGGTCCATTTGAGTTATGTGCCAGATCTCATGACTTTTTGTTTCCTGAAGCTCACATGAATTTTTAGTTGACAAAAGGAAATATATTAAAAAACTCAGAAAAGTAACATCAGCAAATCTAATATAAACAACATTCTGTGAATAACAGATAAAACTACATCCAATGGAATGAGCATCAGTTCTTCTTAGCTGTTTGTTTTGTAACTTTTATAAACAATGTAAGTGTGTCCATGGTCTGAAACTATCATACTTTTTCTGTGGGCATAGCTGTTTGTAATCAGCCACCAATGGAGCCTGGCCACTTTTAGTACACTCAGCATCTACTTTTAGCACCCATCTCCATGTCACACTGGAAAGTTAGGCAGAAATACATTAATGGCTTTACTGCTAAACCCTGGATACTTGGACTTTCCTTAACAAAGCAACTAGAAGGAATATGTTTAACATATTTCTAAATCCTGTGTAAAAGTCTACCTCAGAAATGGCAGATATTAAGACTACCATAGTAAAAGCTATGGCTTTTGGGTCAGATATACACATTAAACAGATGTTTTAGCATGATGAGAAGCACCTTTAAGTCTAACTGCAGAAGACAGCTAAAGGAAATTAAAATCTCAAGCTTGTGACAGAATAATAAGCAGTCAGTGCTCCATCAACTTATCAGAACTCTTGATCAATGTCAAAACTCTGAACTTCTGAAATCTTCTAACAACATAAGCACAACAATAGCAAAGAGGGGGTGAGAAATCTAAAATATTTCCCATTTTCAATATGCTTTAAACCACTTGGGGCAGTCTTGCCCAGTGGTTAGCTGAGGTAGCCATTCCATTGAACATGAGATGGTCATGTGTGTGCAAGTCATGCTGGCTCACTATTCTTGTTGTTTTCAGCAGACACCTCCTGTTTTGCTTGGTTAAGTTTCCTGTTTTGCTTGGATATGTTTACTTGGAAACCTATATAAGTGGTTTACTCTGTAATAAAGATGGCGCCTTGATCAGAGCACTGTCTTGGCGTCACTCCTTCATGTTCTCTGTCTCTTTTAATTCCCAGACCCTTGTGTAGGCGGTTGCTGTTGGTGGTCGCAGGTCACAGTTAGCATAGCACAATCCAGAGTCACAGTCATCTGTCATTGTGCCCAAATCTTCTTGGAGACCTTGGGGAGCTACTGCCAGGATTTTGGGACTCTGTCATAATATGCTTACACATGTTAAAATGCCATATTCATCAGATCTCTGACAAGCTTGAGGGCCAGCATATCTGAGTTACTCTTTGTCTATCTTTATCATCTGGTCTAAACTGCATCCTATAAAACAATGCTATAATCCCTAATTCTGGCATATTCCTTAGATGCGTGTTTTAGGACTATACTTCAAGTAGATCTACACAGGCAAACTTCATAGTTACCAATTCTACCTTTAACCTTAAAAAAAAATCTAAACAAAGCTCAATATTGTACTCAATTGCAGTCATTAGCATAACTTTAAACCTTCTCTTTCTGAACTAAAATCAAAGCAAAACTTTTAATCAGATACAGTTCATAGAGAGGCTAACAAATCTTGCTGATCCTACTACATTGCATTAAAACTGAACAGCAGTTTTAAGGACCAAAGTTGCATTTAGCACTAATCAGAGAACTGAACAGCTGGTAGCCCTAAACAAAGATGACGGCAGAACCATAGCTCCACTCTCTTTATCTCTGAACCAACATGGTGGCTAGCCTAGTGTAACTGAACAAAGCTGGCAGCCCTAAACAAAGATGATGGCAAAACCATGGCTTCACTCTCTTTCCCTGAACCAACATGGCAGCTAGCCACGTGTTGCCACAGGCTGTGGAGGACAATATAAAACATAACCATTAGGTGTAGCTAATGGCATTGCTACCTCCTACGGTTCAGCAAGCTATGTGGAACATTCACAATTTCCCATAACCAAAAGTTCTAACATTGTAATCAAATAAGTTTTAGAAACAACTGCATAACAGAACAGTAAGAACAATTTTAAACCATATGAACTATTCTGGCCACACCAAACCTATCGGCCAGAATTTTTCCCCCTTTAAAGAGCATAAGAAAACATTTTGCATTGAAGAATCACCAGCTTTTTAAATGAAGAACAACATATTGTATAGTCATTTCTCAGATCATATTTGCAGGTGTAAAGAACCAAAGCAAATCCACTTGATATGCCCTCTGGCTTTCCATACATATACTGACCTTCTGTAACATTCTATAAACTTTCAGGTTGGCTTTTCCTAGCTCCATTCTTCTGGTTTAACCAGACACTCTTACTTTAGACAAGCTATTCTTTTCTTTAATATCCCAGTATCTTGTTCTCTCTCTTGCTTTTCAGACAACATAAAAACTACCATCAAAATCCTTTCTGTCCTGACATGATACTGCTGGAGCTCAGCGTGGGCTTATTCCATGATTTATTTTTAATATGCAAATAAAAAAAAAACAAGTCACACCAATACAAAAAGAAAGTTCTGGCACTGCCAAACTCTTTCTAACATTACTTCCCTGTAACAATATATGGTCCAAGGTCACACAAATAAGCTTTAAGGAACTTGGAACAAGTTTTAAGGAACTTGCTGAAACTTCCTCTTCTCTCTGTCTCAAGGTGAAGGCCAGGGTGAAAACATGTTTTTTGGGTAAACAAAGCACCTTAACAAACAAGAAGCTCTCCATATGACACACTCAAACAGTATGGCTTGGTTTCATTTGGTAAAATTAATAAAATAAATACCAAAGTTTGTCTTCCCCCAAAGGATTGAGAAACTGTTCCAAGTTTTTTGTTAGACTTCCCAAGATCATTTAAAATGCTTGATAAACTTTAAAATGTTTCATCACCTTAAACATTTAACCATTCTCCAAAACCTGTTTAGATGCTTTATTTTGCAATCTCAAAATAAAGCACACTTTTCAGGAGTAAAATCACAAAGCATAAGCATAATTTTAAAAGTAAAAACTAAATTATCAGTGCGAACAATCCAATCTCTAAAACCAGTATCAATTTAAAATGAGACTCATCTTCTTAGTCTAAAAGGAAGCAAAATTCATTGTGACTAAGAGGTTCTACAAAATTTTTTTTCTTTCCCTGAACCACACCACTTGGCAATCTCAAGATGGCGGAGTCACATCACATTCCACGTGGCAATCTACATTGTTGCTATTTAAACACACACATTTATAGATCTTATAAACACATAGGCACACATATAATATTCTAAATAAGAGTTTGAATTTAACGTATAAACATACCCAATAACTCTTAATCTACAACCAAGGCATACAGAGCACATTAACCATTTAAGATCAGTCAAAAACAAACATATGATGGCCATACATACATTTAAACAGACAAAACTGTTCTTACTTGATCTAAAACCGATGGTGGGATTCCACATCCACCAAAACTGACAGGTGGGATTCCTCATCCACTCCAGGACCAGGGACTTTTCCTCTTGACCCCCACGGCTGTGACTCTCAAGTGTGTCCACTCAATCATGTTCTGCTGCTCCTACAAATACAGACAGAAAGAAACATAAAGACAAAAACAACAGATTCTGCCAGGCTAGCGGGTAAGAACCTGAAACCAGTATATTGGCAGCACTTCCTGTCTCTGTGGGAGCGACCCACTTTCTAGGCTTATCAAACAGATTTGGGACCCCGTGTCCCTCACAGTGCAATTGGGGAGCTCTGCCCTGCTGGCATCTGGGACCTCTCCAGAGATCCCCCTGGCCTCAGTCTGCCAGCTCATCAGCGGGTGCACTATGACACGACTGATCCCTGGCCACTTACTGCATACTACCTTGAGATCTCAAAAATATACAGAATGACAGAATAGAGACACAGAACTTGGCCAAGACAAAAGCACTTACCCAGGGTTCCAATCCTCCAGCTCGGGAGTCCTGGGAGGTCTTGGAGGATCTCGGAGAGCCCCAAGTATGTTATGCCTGAATCAAGATACCCCAAAAACACACCACCAGGAGTTGAGTCCATTGCAAAACACCTGAGGATCTTTTTATTACAAATAATTATAAGCTGCAGCTTCAGTTCACACCCCACCACCAAAGCCTCGTGCTCAGGTTAGTTGGGTGATTTAAAGATTCTGGTCCTATCAGCATGCCCAAAGCATGGGGGAATTCCTGCTTGGCAAGCATCTATTTGTCAAAACGCAAAGGAGATGTTGCATTTTGAATTGATTGGCTATAGGAAGGTCCCCAAACCATTTTAATGATTTGGTGTCCCTCCCTAAGGGGATGGGTCAGTTTCCTAGGAACTTATCTCTAGTGGGCAGGAAAAGAATGCAGTAAGGCAAGTTCTTCCCCTCAGGGCATTAAGGCTGGACATATTTCCATTTGGCTGGCCTTAGTTCAGGCTTTTACACTTTAAAATAATAGCCACTGATTTTTAATCCTTTGGTCTCTCACTTTCTTCCTGCAAAACAGAAATAATGATACAGATCACTCGATTGGAATGATGTTTGAAAAACTGATTCTCAAAGAATGTGTGGTGACATGATCAAAAGAAAGTAACCCATAATAATTCCATGGAAAATGTATAATTGAGAGAAACCGTGGGAAAATTTGAAACAGATAGATGATGATACTATGCTAGGAATTCAGCCTGTTGAGGTAGTTTCCCCTCTGCAGCAGCTTTAGTTTGTGATTTCTTATCTTGAGGAAACACCCCAGGAGATATCTGGAAGTCTCATGCTGTCAAATATCTGCATATTATGTTGGCATCCTGTGTCTGGCTAAGTTGTTTGACTGTGAATACCAGTGAACACTGACAAGATAGTGGACTAGGGGAGGGGCAAGGGTGGAGGGTAGATATGAAGGGACAGGAGATGAATGGGATTGGGGTGCATGATGTGAAAATCACATAGTCAATAGAAGGTTTTTTAAAAAATCCTACTGTTCGGCTTTTGTTTTCCCTGAATTTTTTTTTATTGTTTCATTAATTTTATTATTACTATTACTATTATTAATTACCATTTATTCACTTTGAATCCTGGCTGTAGCCCTCTCCCTCATCTCCTGTCCCTTCATATCTACCCTCCACCCTTGCCCCCACTCCCACAAAGGAAAACAAAAAACTAAAAATAGACTTCTTAATAGGCAGAGTTATTTTCTCAGTCAGAAATCAGGGGCTTTCAAGGTTGTGTTAGCCTTCATTGGGAAAGAGGTCTTATTACAAATGTCTGTTAGAGAACGAACCAGAAATGATACAGGAGGGAGAAGCCAGAGGTGACAGCAGTAGAAAAAGCTGTGGAGAAGTGATGACACCTGGAACTGAGACAGAATGGGAGCCCCTTTTCGTCAGTGGAGTCTGCAACTGAGAAAGGCCAGTACAGCAAAGGAGAAGCTGTATCTGGAGGGAAAGAAGTTGAGGGGGGAAATCTGGGAACTCATAAAGAAGCGTCTGAGAAACCTAAAACTACTCAGAAAGTTAGAACAGTAAAACAGGGCTGTGAAGCAATTCACACCTTCCATTCAGACTCCTGTACTGGGGCGGGGGCATAAAGTTGCAGGTTGCAACTTTATGTGTAAAATGAGAACATAACCACCACCCTTAATCTGCTTTGGCAGCTGCCTCCAGTCCTTTCAAGTTTGGGGCTTTGGTCTGAGAGCGATGAGACCTGCACAGCGAGACAGCACTGGAGAAGAAACCCATCTCATGCCTCTGTAAACTCGCAAAGGACCCTTCAAGGAGCCACCTAGAGAAGGGCGCCTTTAGTAAGGACTGAATCCCCCTGCGGACCAGAAGACACACAGTAATCACGATTTTGGGTTCTGAGTAGACCTGGGTGTGAGGGAGGCTGCCATGCCAGATATTTTTAACTGAAGGTGCCTTTGAAAGGATTTTAGTGTCTGGGGGCAGAGAGGAGCGGAAAGCGCAGCTCTCTCCTGTTGCTCTCAGAGATTTCGAATGAGAGCACTTATGGTTAACCAACTGGGGATATGAATATATATATAAGAACTATTAAAAAGACAATAAATTCGAGAAATAACAAAGGGGAACACATAGGAGGGATTTAGGGGGGAAAGGAAGAGAGATGGTGTAAATATAATTTCAAAATTAAGAACTTTTTTTTTTTAAAGAGGGGAACCATACTTGGAGTGAGCAGCTGGCCACCCTCCTCTACAGAACCCTCTAGTTTTTTCCAGGGGCTTGCATGCTAACCAGCACCCCAGGTGTTCAGTCTAGACTCATCTGTTGAAACCATGCCCAGAGGGAGGCTCTGCTAATCCTCTGAGAGGCTTCACCCAGCAGCTGACAGAAACAGATGCAGAGACCCATAGCCAAACATTAGACAGAGCTTGGGGAGTCCTCTGGAAGAGTTGGGGGAATGACTGAGGGAGCCAGAAGGGTCATGGAATCCACAAAAAGACCTACAACTAATCTGGGCCAACCAGGCTCACAGCCTGAATTATCAACCAATGAACATGCATGGACTGGTCCTGGGGCCCCAGCACATATGTAGCAGGTGGTGCGTAGCTTGGTTTTCTTGTGGGTCCCCCAACAACTGGAGCGCGCGTGCGCGGGTGTGTGTGTGTTTCTGAGGTCTTTGGATCCTATTCCCCTTGTCTGGTCTCAGTGGGAGAGGATGCACCTGGGTCTGCAGTGACTTAATGTGTCAGGGCAGATTGGTAGCCATGGGGGATCACCCCCTTCTCTGAGAAGAAAAGGGGAGAATGGGGGGAGGTGTGTGTCTGGGGAGACTGGGAGGAGAGGAAGGGGGCTGCAATCAGGATTTGAAGTGAATAAATAAATTTTAAAAAAGAAAGAAAAAATACTTAAAAGAAAAAGCCCCCACCATGGCCCAAGTGCTGGGGGCGCAGCAGGGTACACAGAGTCAGGACCTTGGGAGGAACAGAACACAGCAGGGCTCTAACTGTGCAGAAACTACAGGGGCCGCAGCAGGTTCATGTCGGGAGCCGCTCCCGCCATTACAAGATGGCGTCGGCTTCCTGCTTCCTGGTTCTTCTTGCCAGCATTTTCGCGCTTCTTGCCTGCGCCGCCCTGCAGTTTACGCATGCGCAGCTTTATGCTAATGAGGGTTTAGGCTGCACTCCAATTGCCAGCCATATGCTTATGAAGACTTGAACAGAGCACCAATTACAGACGGACAGGTCGCGCTGCTGGCTATTTAAGCAGAGCACAACCCAGGGTTTGGGTCCTTCACCATCTGCAAGAAAGAGCTGTACAATAAACTTGCCGCTGAAGAAATCCTCGGTTGTTGCGTCGTCCTTATCGGCAAAGGCCGCGCGCGACAAGTGGTGCCGAAACCCGGGAAACCTGCCGAACCCTGGGCGGAGGATCGCTTCGAAGGACCCCGACTGCTCGTCGAGTAAGGATTCAAAGTCAGTGGCGTGAGAACCGCGGTACTTTTCTGCAAGGTATGATTTCTGTGGTCTTGTTGTGTTGTCTGTGCCTTAGTTGTGGGAAACGGGACCATCAAGATAGTCTATCCGAAGCAGAAAAGGGAATTAAGACCGGTAAATCCCCTAAGGATGGGATCAAGGAAGATAAGGCTAAAGCGCCGAAGGCGCGAAAGCTAGTTAAGAAGTCAAAGAAACCAAAACAGACTGGTAGCAAGGAAAAGAAAAAGGTCGCCTCGTCATCGAGCGAGCCGGAGTCTACAGAGAGCGAAAACAGCTCTTCTGAGAATCAACAAACTGATGAGGAATCAGGGCTCGACCCTGACGAGCAGGCAGAGTTGGATGAGGAAGCAGCTAAATATGAGGAAGGGCGTTACCGCCCGGATCCGCCACCATATGTGGCCTATGCTGGCACTTCCGGGTTCTCCATGCGGAAGTCAGCCACTGAAAAACCCAAATCTGCAGAGACAAAATTTTCCCTGATATCAGAAAAAGAGAGGAAGCGGATTAAAACTGCGTTCCCAATCTGGGAGGACGCTCGGGTAATTAATCAGACCTTATACCCACCTGAAGTATATGAACAAATACCGGTAACAAATCAAAGCTTGGCAGCAGCTGTGCTCTCTGCTCTTATAATCATTAAAGGACCGGATCTTATTTTAATAAGATCCAGGGGAGCTGTGTGTATTTTCCCACAGGACCAAGACGAGCTTGGAGGTGGAGACCCAGGAGATTCGATGGGGGATCCTGTCAGCCTTTCCTCGACCCATGCCGGTGATGCATGATGCACAAGTCTTCCCAAGATTTTTCGCCACTAATGACTCTCTGGGACTACCTTATTTGCCAATGTCTATCTTCTGCCTTTTCCTATTTTAAGGAATGGGGTGGTGTGGGCATGTTTGGAGTGATGTTTCTCGCAGGTTTGTTCCTCTGTTTTTGGTTGCTCTGCCGTTTTAAGAGACAGCAACATCTTAAAAACGTGGCCATGGTGCGGGCTATGTTGGCTGTGAAACAGGGGACATCCCCCCAAGTTTGGCTTAACATGCTCAGTCGTTGAGACACTGTCTGGACTTGTAGCACTCCTGACGGGCACAGGTTCCCATTGCACCAGGATGCTGTTCAAGACAGAC
>NW_026596057.1:8563882-8669079 GCF_907164565.1 Psammomys obesus | reverse complement strand
TGCCAGCCATATGCTTATGAAGACTTGAACAGAGCACCAATTACAGATGGACAGGTCGCGCTGCTGGCTATTTAAGCAGAGCACAACCCGGGGTTTGGGTCCTTCATCATCTGCAAGAAAGAGCTGTACAATAAACTTGCCGCTGAAGAAATCCTCGGTTGTTGCGTCGTCCTTATCGGCAAAGGCCGCGCGCGACAGGTTCAGTCACCTGCGATGCCTCGAGGTTCCTGGGAAACACATCCCTGACGTGTTCATGTTCAACTGTCTCTGAACCTGCCTATTGAGAAGCTCCAGGGAAGCTTGCTGGAGCCCTGACTGGTTTGACCAGTTAGCTGAGCTGGAGAAAGAGAAGTCTCCACTTAGACCAGCGGAAGCATGCAAGACTCGGGACACAGCACATCTGCTCCTAGTTCCTGACTAAAATTTAGACAAAGTGTTCTACCGCGTCTCACCCCTTTGGCTAAGATCAAGGGTAGACAAGGCGTTCTGCACTGGCCTTTGTTCTTTTCTGTTCTCTTTCTTTTTGTTTAGTCTAACTTTAATTTTCTTTTTTCCCCCTGAATTGTCAAATGTTTAACTATTCTATTTTCTTTCCTTGTTTCTTTACTTGGATTTTGTCTTGATTTCTTTTCTCTCTCATTTCCCCCATATTTTTGTATCATTCTCTGCTAATTCTCTTTAAAAACTACTGCTGCAGTATTATTTGTAAATCTCGCTTGCTTTTTTGTTTTGTTTTGTATTCTTACTATTTAAAAAAAAAACCTTTTAGCATACATTGCCTCTTTTAGAAAACAGGTGCTGTAGTTATATTTTTTAATGTAGTTGTTAGTGTATAGCTAGATTATTTATATGAACAGTGTTGCGTGTCAAACTTGGCACCTCAAACACATTTGATGGATGCTTCTCCACAGAACTCTTCACCCGGGCTAGTTGAGAAGACCTCCACCCTTGTATAGAACACTTCTTCGTTCTACTGGAAATCTGCGAGTTTTTAAGTAACAGGTGAAACTAAAGTACCTACTAATTACAACCAAACAAGCCATCTGAAATCTCATACTGATGTCGACTTGGAATTAAACTCAACACTGAAACACTATCATACATTCTCAGGCACACTATCAGAAAAAAGCTGTGCCCTACAAAGGCTCCCACTGAAAAGTTCAAGAAATGTATCCTAACAGATGTCTCAATGTACAAAGACAAGAATTTCTTTTTAAACACATGACTCCTCATGTGAAGTATATTGAAGTACATGAAATGCTGTATAAAGAATTGAAAGTAATTATTGTGAAACTGATCAACAAATTATAACAAACAAGCAAACCAGAAAAAAAAAACAAATGAATGAATAATTGAGCGAAAAAAAGAAAGACAGTCAGGTATTTTGGTACACACCTGCACAACTATAATTCCAGAACTTGGGAGACTGTTCTGGAGAGAGTTCCCACACATTCAAGGTCAGTCTAAGTTACACAGAAACTCTATATATATGGAAAGAAAGAAAGGAAAAAGATAATATAGAACATGAATCATAAATGAACAATTTGAGGCTGAATGGCTGAAAAACTCTTAACAGAAATGTTAGAAAGAAAAGGCTCAATAAATCAAACAACAGCAACAACAAAAATCTTATTTGAAAGATTTACCAATAGACTAGATAAAGAAGAAGACAAAATTTCAGGGCTGGGAGAAAAAGCTGACAAATAATATTTAGACAACAATAAAGAAAAAAATTAGTGAATGAACAGAACATACAAAATCCCTAGGACAGCATTAAAATACAAAATGTAAGAATTTTTCTGTATAGATAAAGAAGTAGAGGCAGACATTAAAGCTATGGAAAATATATTTGGTAAAATTGCAGAAAAAAATTTCCCAAGACCTGAGAAAGAGACAGATATCCACGTGTAGGAGACATTTGCAATTCCATGTTCTATGATTGGAAAAAATCCTCTAACTGACACATTATGAGTAAACTCCCAAACACTGAGAACAAAGGATGAATATTAAAAGTCATAGGGCAGAATGCTATATTACTTATAAAGACAAACCCATCGGAATAATAAATAGCAAGTTTCTCAGCAGAGGCTGTTAATCCAAAGATGGGAAAAGAAAGGCCACCCACTCAAATCACCATGGCTAAATTAATTTAAGCAAGCAATTAATTAAAGCATTTTTTTAAAAAAAATCATATATACTGGCTGCCTCCCCCTCAGGTGGGATTGGAGAAGCTAGCATTGGATGTGAGGGAGACAAAGCTTTAATATCTCAGGGATAGGGAATTTCCAAATGAGAGATTTGGTGGGCAAAATAGGCTGGGTTTCAGAAGTAGACCACAAGCATAGCAAGTTATGCTTATGTTCTGAAACAAAAACATGGTGTCAAGGTGGTCATAACAACAGGCAGTCATAACAAAGTAATCAAAGGTAGCATTGCAAGATGGCTGTAAACAACTTTTTGAAACGAAGACGTGACTGCCATTACTGCTACAGAACCACCTGTAGTTAAGGCTGCAGGTACCTTGTAGCCCAACCCTTGAGAAACATTTAATCATAAACAGAAATTAATCTAGTTTGTCTTTACTATAAAATGGCTTTTAAACCTAAGATGGCGTCAGGCTGGTTTTCAAGACCTTAAAGGCCAGGAGGCCACATAATGGTTTATATTAATGGCCAAACTTCATCACTGAATCCAGAAATCATTACATTTCAAAACTAAGGTGGGAATAAAGTTCTTTCACACTAGAAAAAAGTTAAAGAAACACATGGTCACTAAATCAGCATTGCAGAAAATACTCAAAGGAATCTTAGATCCAAAGGAGGAAACAAGACAAACACAATCATTAGAAGAGTCCACAATAAAACAAATAAATAAGAGAGTGAGGAAAGAAACATTGGTTCAGTAAAACACCTCTAACAAAAGTAAAGGAGAAGGAATGGGATGCCAGCTGTGAAGCACAACCAGATGAAAAACATGAGCTTTTTAGTAAGAACCTGGAATGTACGTGATCTTAATTCTCCAATTAAAAGAGGCAGTTGGTTAATTAAAGTTTTGTTTTGTTTCAAGACTCCAAAATTTGTTGTCTGTAAGAAACACCTCATGAGTAAAGGTTGGAGTTAACATCCCAACAGAGAGTTGGAGTCAACCTCCCAACAAAGAAGCATGGAGCAAATGCTGTATAGATCAGCAGCATTAATAGATATCTAAGAGCCGATGAATATACATCCATCTCAATAGATTGTGGACCTGTTTCTTTTTCTGTCACACATTAGGCTATAAATCAATTCTAAACAAATACAAAAAGTGAAAATAATGTCTTATATCATATCAGACTATAATGGCTTGCACTAGAATTCAACAGCAAGAGAAACCACAAAAAAAAATAAATGTATGGAGGTTGAACACTATGCTTTCATGATCCTGGGGAGATGGAGTATGCCAAAATCCCAGCACTTAAAGCAAGTCCAGGACACAGAGAAACTATGTCTCAAAAAACAAAAAAACAAAATCATGGAAACTCAATTTTTTAGAATCAAATAAAAATGAAATTACAATTTATCAAAAGCTATGACATACAGCAGAAGCTGGTCTAAGAAAGCTTTGTGTCCCTAAGTGCCTACATTAAAAGAGTGAGAGACAAATCTTAAATAAATAACTTCTTAAGCTCCTGAAGTTCTTAAAAAAATAAGAATAAATCAAAATCCAAAACAGAAGAAAGAAAAGGAATAACACCAGAGATTTAAAAGGAGATATTACAACAAATACTGCAAAAAATTAGGTTGTTATTAAACAATCATATTCCAATGAACTTGAAAATTTAAAATAAATGGACAAATTTCTAGACACATTTTTTATACAAAGAGAATGCAAAGTGAATTTAAAAAGTAAACATTTCTAATAAAAGCACAGAATGAGGTGGAAGTGTTAATAAAAAGTCTTCCTATATAGAAAAAGCCCATGATTATCAATGGACTCATTGTTAAATTTCAGCAGATTTTAAAAAGCCTTCCAAGTTCATTCTACACAGCCAGTATATTCTGACACCACACAATCAAAAAAATTTTAGAAAATTATAGATCAACTCCCTTGATGAACATAGATGCAATATAAAAGTGAATAAATCAATAAGTAAATAAATATGAATTAAATTCAACAACACACTTAGCACAAAGACCCTGAATAGCCACCCCAATCAAGCAAAAAAAAAAAAAAAAAAAAAGTACAATGCTGAAGATAACACAGTATCAGATTTTAAAATATACTCCAGAGCCATAGCAACAGAAACATTAGGGTGTTAGAAAAATAAATAAACAAACAAACAAACAAACAAATAAATAAATAAATAAAAATAAGAGGCATCTAGACCAATGGAAAAAATATCAGAAATTTAGAGTGAAGTGGTGATTAGCAGAAAAAAAAGAAAAAAAGAAAAAAAAAGATATCTCAGGCAGTCTATAAAACAGAAAGCATGGATAAAACTGGAGCCTTGGTTTCCTTGAGTGTGAAAGAAGTTTTGTGTGTGGCTATCAAACATATTAGGTTTGATAAGGTTATAATAAAATGTGAAAACATGTATAAGGCTGTTGCATATTTATGCTCACTAATAACATTAAAACAGAATTGTATACCTTAAAAAGCCCTCTTTCAGACAGTTTAAAAACATGTATGAAAACTTGATAAAATATGGTTATCGTATGATATTTATTCGCAAATACCTTCTCAGAGCAGATAAATACCTATTGATCCAGACTAACAGAACTCAAAAGTTATTCTCTAAAATAAAACTTTTAATTGAGTTCCATGACCTCAAGAACACCTTAAAGACGAGGTCACTTATACCTACAAACTGCTAAAAGGCTAAAAAAAAAAAGACAAGAATTCTCTTCAAATGAATAAACAGCAAATAAACAAAAAAGGTGTTCTAACTTCTTAAATAACAAGATAAGCTGTACTTATAAATACATTGACAATTTATAAATACATTGACAATTGTAAGTGAAGTTTGTGCTTTGTTTTTTTTTTTTTTTTTTTTTTATAGGTATCCTTCCGCCAATGAAATGGGGCAATTCAAGCCAGAACAAGAGTTTATAAAGGTAGGTTTACTGGGGGCAGCTCTTGGCAGGTTCACGGTCCCAAGGAAGAGGTGTGTGTACCACTTGGCAGCGCCTGAGAAGGGATTACTTATACAGTCCAAAGTCGATTGCATCAGATGGAGAGAAAGAAAGCGCGGGAAGGGGGGGGGGGGGGGGCAGACCCCATTTCCAGGTGGGGCTGGGGGCGCAAACCTGCTGAGTCACAGCACCCAGATGATAAGTATCCTTCCGCTGATGAAATGAGCCAATTCAAGCCAGATTAGAGTTTAAAAATGCAGGTTAATTGGTCCCCAAAACAAACAAACAAACAAACAAACAAACAAACACAAAACAAAACCGGAGTCAGGGAAAGCAGGGGTAGGGCACAGAGAAAAAAAGTACAAGTGCGGGGGGGTGTGTGTGTGATGTGCCAAAATATATTAGAAACACAGAGAGATGGGGGGAACCAAAA
The DNA here is from genome assembly GCF_907164565.1 of Psammomys obesus. Lineage (NCBI taxonomy): Eukaryota > Metazoa > Chordata > Mammalia > Rodentia > Muridae > Psammomys > Psammomys obesus. The sequence continues at coordinate 8,663,535 of NW_026596057.1, read as the reverse complement.
TGTCTGGATTATTTAGGGAAGCCTAGCCCCTGGGCTGCAAAGTTCAGGGTAGAGTGCGGGGGGGGGGGGGGGGGGGGGGGGGATCGGAGGGGGGGGGGGGGGGGGGGGGGGGGGGGGGGGGGGATACTACAGCCATTCTACCCAGTAACAGGTAAGGACAGCAATGCTGGGAGAACCTGGAGGCCAGGTCCGCTTTGATATGTAAATTAGGCACCTCAGCCACTTGTCTAGGATCTGAATCCCGACATTTTTTTTCTCATTATATTTCTTTTGAAGTAATACTCAAGACTATGGGGGGGGGGGGCATTTCTCACTCAAATCGCATGTATTGGGGGCAGAAGAGAAAGGTAGGGTTTTGGGAAAGAGGCATCGAGATTAGCCTATGAAGGTTGTGTGTTGTCAGAAAGACTACCACCTACACCCTCCCCATCACCGGGGAGACATGTAACAAAATAAAGCATGTGTGAGAAACGGCCCCAAAGACCCAAAGATCTCTCCGCTAGCGTAGGCGGTATGTCTGTGACCCCCCCGCACTCCTGGCTGAGGGCCATGAGAGCCGGAGCTTCTTAGGTCTCTGCCTTCTTCTGTGCCTGGGAGTGTTCAGTTTCTCAATAACTTGTCTCAGCTTCTACAATTATCCATTCGCCTCTGGTCTAATTCTTTATGTTGCAATATAAAAAGCTGGAAATCTCAGCAGCCTCCCTTTGGACTCAGATCCCTACCCATAACAGCAGTAAGAAGGCCTTTTTGGAGGAGCAGAGCCCTCAGAGACTTTCGAATTTACGCTATGGAATAAATGTGTATAGAGGACAGGGGTTCTTATGTCACATTTTATGGGATGTGGGGGTAATTTTTAAAAGCTGGGCCACTTGGAAAGTGCAGGCTTTGTCGTATATATATATATATACATCCTCTTCACGTAGTTTCCCACCGGCTCATTCACATCTTAAATCAAGGCAGGAATGTGCCTTTGAGGATTGCAATGAGTCAGAGAGTCACCTTTAGATATTGGAGTGCCTATGCAACTGCCCCGCTGACTTCAGCCAGCTTGGAGGCAGCGATTTCACTAGCCCTTTCCTCTGCCAAAAGGTTTTCATCAAATGCTATTTCCCTTGGATCTTCTGGACTTTACTCCTATAATTTGAATTTGAAAATTTGAAAAGTACGTTTGGAGCCTTAGGCAGGGGGGCATATACATAATTTTTCTTCTCCAAACTAAGGTGCAAGTGCAGGCTAACTATGTTTGGAATGCAAGAAAGAATCTCAGGAATCAAGTGAGAACACATTGATTATCAGCAAATCATCGCTTTTAGGCTTTTCGACATTGAGCAAACTTGTGGTGTTTAAAATCGGGGTGTGGAAAGTTCTACTTGAGAAATTTCCCATTCATTGTTAGCACAGGCCAATACCCTGGAAGCCACTTGGGAGAAAAAAAAATGTACTGGGGTGTGTTCTGTGATGATGAATCCTTCGTTTTCATTCACAAGAACTTGGCTCAGCATTCGGCACATCTAGGCAGTGGCTAATGAGTCTGTACGAAATATGTAAACAGAGCCAGGAAGCACCACAGACTGTGGCAGAGAAAAGATCAAATATCCTAATGAAATGAAAGCCAGTGAGAAGGTGTGGGGGTGGTCATGTAGAGAAGACAGCTGGGTCTATCAGCACTTGCACCATAGGAAGCAACTAGGTAAAGTCCTCAAACTGGGGCATTGTTTCGCAGGAAGGTAGATCAAAGATCAAGGCCAAACTAGTTTGGGGGAAAAAAAAAATCAAAATCCAGATTCAGATTTCCATAGAATGGCTCTTAAGTATGTTGGGTTGTTCTCCCCCAAAGTGTGTTTTTTTCTCAGCTAACTCCTCCTCTCCGTTACATAAGAAGAAACTTAAAACATCCTGCAGGAATGAAGATACTCTGAAAACAGACATTCTTGCTTTTCCCATTGGCTATCAGATTATGGAAATAATAGTTCCCAAAGAATAGGAATTTCCCCAGGAATCCTGGGGGAAGGGACAGGATGAATCCTGGTGCCAGACAGAGGACAAACTTGTCCTTCTGGAAGAAATTTCATAGTACTGACAACTTGTCAGACCACCTACAGGAGAGACAGGAACACAGACAATGGGCTAATGGTGTGCTGTAACACTGAGCTGGACTGACTGCTTAGTCATGTATGGATACCTCTTGCCTTCTATTTATTTATTTTCCATTAATTTATTTATCTAATCACTTTACAGCCTGGCTGCAGCCCCCTCCCTCCCCTCCTCCCAGTTTACCCTCATACTCCCCTTCTTGACTCCTCTTTCCCTTCTCCTCAGAGAAGGGGAGCCCCTCCCTTGGGTACCAACCCACCCTGGCACATCAAGTTGCAGTGGGACTAAGTGCATCCTCTCCCACTGATTGCCTTGTATTTAAACCTAAACCTCTTGTCAAGACTCCAGTGGTAGATGTGGGTCACTGTATGGCAAAGGAGGAGGGAGGCTGAAGAGGGAAGGCATCAGAATAGCAGATGAATGAAACTCATTCTCAGAAAGACTGGAAACTCTCTCCACCAGGGAAAAGCCACAGGATGGTTCAAATTCAGGATGGCACCATGAAGATGACATAACAGGTCATGTCTTGTGGATCCATGTGCCACCCCACCCCTGCCTTGCTGGTTTACTGCCCCAGAAGTGCTCTCTTAACTGTCTCTATTTCTGCCACTATTTATGTGTCCTGGGTTCAGTTCTTTGCCCCAGCAAATGAGAGTCTTGAAATCGAAGCAGGTGCTCTAGTAACTTTGAGGCACATCTGGGAAAACCTATCCTTTTTATCTGTTTCTCTTGCAAATGTGACAATATTGAATACGTCTCCCCTTTTCCTGATTTTCACAATTATTTTTTTTCTAATTAGCCTGCTGGGGTCCAGGCTCTGACCTAGGTGTTATGTTGTGCAGGCAATTGGCCTGCCCTTAGGAGCCTTTAAGGTCCTGACAACGTCCTTTGTCACTACCTTCTATGTCATCACCTGGGCTTAAAACTTTCAAACATATGGCTCTTCTTGGATTCTGCTATTTTCTGGGGTAATATTTATATTCATTGTGGTGGTTTGAATAAAAATACCCCCACTCTCCCATAAGCTCATATATTTGAATGCTTAGTCACCAGGGCTTGATACTATTTGAAAGGATTAAAAGGATTAGGAGTGTAGTCTTGTAGTAGGAAGTGTGTCAGTGAGAATGAGCTTTCAAGTTCCAAAAGATCATACTAGCTGAGGTTCAGTGTCTCTCTCTACTGCCTGGGGATCAAGATGTAGCTCTTGACTACTTCTCCAGAACCATTCCTGCTGTACCTACCGTCACAGAACAGTAACTGAAATAGAAGTTGGTACCAGGGGTGGGGTATTTTTTTGTGATAAGCCTGACTATACTGTTGTTTGGAGGAATATAGAAGACTTTGGGACTATGGAGTAGAAAATGATTGAATACTTTAAGTGGGGCTTAATGGGTCATCCTAGTAGAAGCTTGGAAGACAGTGCTGAGGGCAATGTGGACTATTGTGGTCTAGCTCAAGAAGTTTCAGAGGGAAATAATAGTGAAGACTTTTTTTTTTCTTTTTTTTTTTTTTTGGTGATATTTGGCAGAAAATGTGGCCTTTTGCCATTGTCCTAATAACCACAGTGTTATGTGGTGATAGGTGTAAGTGGCCAAAGAGAATTATAAAATGTACAATTTGAAAAGAAAAAGAGTACCAAGAAATATAAGGTTGGATCTCTTGTGCTCAAAGAGATAAAATATTTAAAGAAAGACCTGATGTGGGGAGAAGTACCCTCAGAGAAAGACCTCATTCAGCTAAGCTTCCATTAAAAGAAATCTTAAGCATCCATAAACGTCTCAAAGCCTTTGCAAATGTAATTCAAGGAAGGGGCCAGGTCCCAGCACCACAAGCAAAAGAACTTGGTAGACTTCAGCCACATGGTTCTTCTGGCTTAAGAATCAAGAATGACACAGGAAAGAAGTAATGGAATCTTCTTCCTTGGTAAAGGAAAGCCAGTGAAGCCAGGCCTATGGCAGGTAGTCACCAGTTGGAGGCCTAGGGAAGCCATTATGTGAAGCTGTGAAGCTGTGAAGCTGAAGGATTGCAGTGAAGACCCCAAGTTGTTGGAGATGCCAGAGCTGTGGGAAACCTGCCAAAGATAGCTGCAGATTCTGTGTGAAACCTGCACAAGAAAGAGATGTGTGTTGCAGTCAACAAAGCTGGGAGGGAAGAGTCCTCTATGCTCTTAGACATTGGACATAGAGAGCTGCTTTGGTCTAGTATTTCCTCACTATATTCCCCTTCTTCCCTTTGGAATGGTAAGGTGTATTCTGTGCCACTGTGTGTTGACCATATATCATATATGACCATATATGACCATATAATCTGCTTTTGGATTTTGATTTTACAGGGAGTTTACAGTCAAGAGATTGCCTTGATTATTCTAAGAAGAGACTCTGAAATAGTCTTAAGACAAAGCTATGAAGGTTGTTGAAGTCAGATTGAATGCATTTTTTGTTATGATATGGTTATAGGTCTGTGGGGACCAGGGAGTGGAATGGGTGGTTTGAATGAGAATGGTCCCCATAGGCTCATATATTTCGAATGTTTAGTCATCAAGCAGTAAAACTGTTTGAGCAGGATTAAGAGTTGTGGCTTTATTAGAGGAGGTGTGTTACTGGGGGTTCCCTTTGAGGTTTCAAAAGCCTGCCCCAAGCCCAGCACATTTCTCTCTGACTGTGGATCAGGGTGTGAGATCTCAGTACTTCTCTAGCACAATGCCTACGTGCCACTATGCTCCCAATCATGATGATAGTGGACCAAACCCCTGAAACTGTAAGCAAGGCCCAAATTAAATGTTTTTTTTTTGTAACAGTTCCCTTGGCGATGGTGTCTCTTCACAGCAATAGAACAGTAACTAAGACATCAATAATGATTTCCCTACTGCCAACAGGATGTCGTAGAACCAGGCCCAAGCTAATGATCCAATTGAGATGCTCTAATTGTCTAACCTGCTGCAGGGCAAGGCTGCCATACCATGCCCTCTGCCTAGGGGCAGGGCTTCTCTCTCAGAGGCCTTTCACTATATAATACAGACATCTTTGTTCTGCTGCCCCCTTTTTCTGCCTTTTCTCCTCCTTTTCCCCTTTCCTGCCCTCCCTCACACCCAAGCATGTGCTCCTTTCCCCCTTCCCCTCCTTTTGCTGCTTCCAATAAACCTGCATTTATATAATATAGTTTTGTCTCACTATTAGCTCATTCCATTTTCTTTAATCAATCATGTAGCAGAGAGGAACTATAGCCTGTTATGGCTGCCAGAGCTGCAGGTTTTTCCCTTCAAAATCCTTCACTGAGGAAAAGCAAGATTCTACATTTAATTGTAGATTGGAATTTTAAGGCAAGACAGAATAGATCAAACTTAAGTTTACTAAGCAGAGATAAGAGATAATACTTGCTTTAAACTTAAATATGGAGACGGAGAAAGAGAGAGAGGAAGAGACAGAAAGACAGAGAGAGACAGACAGACAAAGAGAGAGAGACAGAGACAGAGAGACAGACAGAACAACAGTGAAGTCTTCTTGAGAGAGAAGTGTGCATAAGTGTCTTTGCATAGCCTTCCTGGGTGGCTGCCCGACCCCCTACTCTACCTTCCCCCAGCTGGGCTACCTTCCCCCAGCTGCTTTTTTCTATAAAGTCCAGCCATTTTGCTATGCTGGCCCTCTTGGCTCTTTTGTCTTCCATTTACCCTCCTTGCCTCTTGGTCTGGCTCCCCCTCTCCTCATATGGCTTAGGGTCATGTTCACTCTGGACATCTTTCAGATGTCTCTGTCTCTGGCTGTGCTCTCTCCTGTTTAGCTATGATAAACCTTCTCCTCCATCATACCTAAAACCAGTCATGTTCTTTCCTTTTTTTTTTAAATTCCTTTCTTCTTTCTTTCTTTTCTTTCTTCCTTTCTTTCTTTCTTTCTTTTCTTTCTTTCTTTCTTTCTTTCTTTCTTTCTTTCTTTCTTTCTTTCTTTCTTTCTTTCTTTCTTTCTTTCGTCAAAACCTGGGGCCAGTCATATCTTTTCCTTTTTTATTTCTTTTTCTTTTCATCCAGATATTCTTTTTGAAAATGAACTTGTAAGGTGTTTTGTAAATATGTTGTTCAGATATAGAGATGAGAAAGTGCTAACGTAGTTAAACTCAAAGGTCTCAGGAATTCTAGTCTCAACTAGAACAGCCCATTTGTTGTATTTAACACCTTTGTTTAAGCTATTTCTTGGGAAAGGAATACTGTCTCTGTAGGTAATCTTGATTTGTGTTAGTTGCGTGAAAGTTTTTGGTTTTTAGTCATAACAGGCACCCACCCACCCACCCACCCACACACTCACACAATCCTGGGAAGAGGAGTTTTCCTTTCCCAAATCCTCTTTCTTTCTCCTATTTTTCTATCTTATCTCATATTCTGGAGGTGGTGCAGGGAGAAGTCTGACTATTTTGGGAGCCAGTTGATGGTATGGTGTGGAATAAAAAAAGATATTTGCTCATGTGCCTTATTATGTAAAAGAAAGACTCTAAGAACATCAGGGAGGAACTAGGGAGTCCAGGAAAACTAGATAATACCTGTGCAGGGCTTATATTCTATCAAATTTCTGATAGGTAAAGGCATGAGGGTGTGTTATGAGGAACAGAAATTCTGCCTCCTAGATGCAGGACAGGCGTGCAGTAGCAGAAGAAATAAGGCTTACTTACAGGAAAAACCATCAGGGGAGGCGAGGAAAATGGGAAGAAGTGGGACATTTTGGTATTCTGAGGCAGGAAAGATTTTTAGGATAGTCTGCATTCTGGTAAGGAAGGGATGAAGGAAGAGGGAAGCCTAGAACCAGCTCTGACAATTCTGGTCATTGCTTGTAGTCACAGCACTTTGCTTTATACACTCAGATGACTGCAACCTTGCAGTGTGTCTTGGCATTGTTCCTCATCTGGGTTGTGTCAGATGCTAAATCTGCAGGTGTTAGGATCATCTGGACACTTAATTCCAGGTGCAGAAACCAGACCTCATGTGTTCATTTGAGTAACAGAGAGCCTGTGGGGCCTCATCTGGCTACCAAAGGCTTAGTAAGCTGAGAGAATTTAAGGCAGGCTTGTCAACAAGTTTAAGGGGGCAGCTGGAGTTCCTAAATCCCCACAGGAGGGAATTGTCTATCATGGTTAAGGGCCAGAGCTCCTTTTTTGCTTGGCTGACCTAGCAAGCAGCTGTGACTCCGGAATGCAAAGAGCCAGGGAAGCAGATGGTTGGTTTCACTTTTAGAAGCCTGAACTAGTAGTATTGGCAGAGAAACTGTCTGAGATTAAATTCCTCTGGGGCTTCCGTTTCTTAGTGATGTAACAGGCTGGGAGCAGCCATGAGGCAAGCTACTTGTGCTAGCCCAGGAGGAATATCTCTGGTGGGTACAACAGAGGGGATTTTTCTGTCAGTTGGAACAACTGGCAGCAGTACTTAGTGGGAGGGGCAAGCCTCTCGGGTGTTTGCATTTTTGAATCCACGTTGGAATGAAGACAGCATGGGGGGGGCATTTGTGTTTCTGTTCACTTAGCTTAATTGATTTTTAAGGAGTGGGGTGATTTCCCTCCCCCTGTGAAAGAGATTTAGTCTTGACCACCTTAAACAAAGAATGGTCTGGCTTGTTCTTGAGCAGGGAACTTGACCCACTAGACCCTTGCCAACACTTTGACTTCTCATTGTGTATTTTGGACCCATCTAGAAAATCAGGAGGCTTGCAGTGGTAGCACACAGAACTCAATCCAGACTAACCGAATGGCAGCTGGCGTTAACAGCCTACACAGAAACAGAACTGCGAAGGTCCTCAGGAGGAGACTCCCCCTTGGCCAATCTAGAACTGCTGACTTTGGCAAAAGGGACATTTCCAGGAGTGATGACAAGAGTTGTGATGACCCACACAAGCTCACGTTCTCATTTACATAAATCTGAAGTTACACCTTGCTCCTGACAAACAAAGCAAGCAACCTGCTGATCATAGTAGTGGGAGCTCTTTAGACAGGAGAGGGAGACATTTGGTTGGTGCACATGCCAAAAGGAGAAATGATATTATCCTGTGCTTTGCATGTCCAAGTAGGAGAGAGAAGCCAGTCAAAGTAGCCAAGCAGAGGAAGAAAGAGGATGTAGGAAAAGATGGAATTTACATCTATTAAATCCTGGGTTATACTGGCGTTAATCTGGGCACTTTCTATAGTCTATTTCCTCTAGTTGGTTGAAGAGTCCCAAGAGGGAGGTATTATTGTCCATATTTTAGAATCATGATAGAGATTAAATACATTCTTCCAAGGTCCTAAGACTGGAAGCGTTTTCTTTTTGTGTACAGTGTGGATTCAGAAAGTTGAAAGGCTGTGTAGCTGAAGTGTGAGTTCTAAAGAAACTGCCTTCCAGCCACAGCATCAACAAAGGGAAGACTGTTTCCTCTTCTCACGAGGGTAAAATCACTGGCTTGAGTGGAGATCTAATACTTCAGTTGGGCAGGGCCAATGGCCCGAGTACAGACTATTCTACTCTGGAAGGGGTAGGTACCCCTAGAAGACCAGCTTACATAAAGTTATGCTGAAGATCTTGTAGGAGGAATAATTTATCCTTTAGTGAAATAATATGGTTTTCTTTCCCAGAATTCCTGCCCCTAGAATGGTCCATATAAACTGCTATGAGGTTTGTTGGGTCTGTCTACTTTTTGAAAACTCAGAAAAGTCCAACTTTTCTTTGTTCTATCTCTTTCTTTCAGATGTTATCCAAAATTCAAGTAACTTATTCTGGTATTTTTGGCTTCCTCATTCTATCTCTAAGATCCCTCTTCCCCCATATGGCTGACCTCTGAGCCAGCCTAAGTCAAATGGTATGGCTTTTCCCTTCTATCCTCCATTTCACATTTCAGGGTATGTGTTTCTCTGGTATCACTGGTATCACATGAGCTAGGCACATGTCTTTTGGAACATTAAAAAAAATATCTCTGTGTGCCATCTTGCAAATGCTGATGAAGAGGATTGCTGGACTAATCTATGTAGAGCAAGCAGGGAAGTATCTGGAGTACCATATTGCTCTAAGGCATCTAATGATTATTCTACAGAAACTGGTAGCAATGGATGAGATAACAAGTATGCTCACACACACACACACACACACACACACACACACACACACACATCCTGGTGTCTCTTGTGATTTGAAAGTAAAGTGCCACCTGAAGTTTTGTGTATTTGAACACTTGGTCCCTGTCTGGTAGCATTGCTTTGGGAGATTGTGGAAACTTTAGGAGAGAGAGGAAGTGGGTCACTGAATCTGGCCTTGAGGCTTTACAGACTATTCCCACTCTATGGCCATACTATACTTGATGGTGGATTTAGTGTAGCCAGTCACCTCATGCCCCTGCTACCATGCTTTCCCCATCACAGTGGACTATATCTCTTTAAACTATGATTCAAAATAACCCCTTCTTCCCTTACGTTTTTTTTTTTTTTTCTTATCAGAGATCAGTCACAACCACACGAAAAAAAGAACTTATATGTCTCGTATTGAAAGACCAAAGAATTAAAAATTACGGGTTTTTTGGGGGGGGTGTTATTGAATTAAAGTTTAAAGCACAAGCCTGAAGAAAGGCCAGCCAGGTGGAGACATGTCCACATGACCACCTTTGGGGAGGAACCGACTTTACTGCATTCTTTTCCTGACCACTAGAGATACAGTTGCTAGGAAACCAGCCCAGATGGCCTGGCCAGAACCACTTAAAGAGATACCATCTCCTGGCAATCCATCTAGGTGGCCGGGTCAGAACCATTTATGGACTTGGTGCCTAAAGTAAACTCATCATTTCAAAAGTCAATTTCCCTTACCCAATCATGTAACTCCAAGGCATGTAACTCCTTGCTTGTGGTTTTGCCCTTTTAAACCTTGTTCCTCTAGACAGCACTCTTCTTCTTCACCATAGAGGTTGCTGTTACCCAGGCTCGAGCTTGTATCCAATAAACCCTCATGTGTTTTACAGCAGAGTCGATTCCTGGTGTATCTGGGGGGGTCTCATGAACTGGGTATTGAAACACTGTCCTGCACTTGTAAAAACATGATTGCCTGTATACCTATGGCTGTACACTCTGAGCAGCTTTTACTCTGACAGTACATACTCTCTATAGAGAGAATGCAAAGATAATTCGACCTTTCCCCTGGTGTCGTTAATTAAAATGGACTTCATTTTTTTTTAATCTTTAGCATTTATTAAAAAAAAGTCACAGCTGTAATTTCCAGTCCAAAGTTAAAATTTTGGAAGGTTCCAGCCTTGAGATGAAGGTGTGACATTTCCTCCTATCTGCCCCCATACCCTCATGGCTCATAGTTGTTGCTTTGGCCAAGATTTTCAGCCCCGAGCATTCTATTTTCCCTGAGTAGTCTTCAGGATGTGTGGAAGCCACGCACGCTGGGTCCTGGTTATCCTTAAAGCAATATATCATTAGATTCTTCTTAGGAGAAAACAAAACAAAACAAAACAAAAACAAAAAAAGCCCACCAACAACAAAAACTCCAGCAAAAGAGAACAACAACCACAACAAAACTAAATAACCAAAGTGTCCAGAAGTCTGATAAGGTTTACTAAGAAGAGCTTGTGCTTAGCTGTGAGGTACATGTGTACCTACCAAGGCCCCCAGGACCAGTGTGGTCAGCTGGACCTCCATGCTACCTTTCCCTTGGTCATATCCTTACTTGGAGAAGAGTCAGCAGCACCAAATGGTTATAGACTGGCCAGACCTTACAGACTCCTAGACTTCCTTACTTGCAGGGCTTGGGGGACCTCTTCCTTTTGTCTGTTCTTCAAAGGTAAAGAACGGTTGTGGTATGTACATTCCTAGAACTCCAAGTAGTCATGCTGTAACAATATAAAGCAGAGATAGGAAGAAGTGGGGGGCATGGACAAAGCTGGGATTTGTAAGTTTTAGGGTAATGTATGTACATCTACTCTGACATTCCTCAGTATTGTGGAAGAAGCTAATGAATAGACAGAGAATGGGTAGAGAAAGTGACAGAGGTAGGGACTTATCATGTCATTTTTCATATCAGTTGTGAGGAAGTTAAGAGGGAGGGAGCTACAGGTGGGACACAAAAGAAATAAACTGTAATTAATAAAAATAAAAATAAAATGAAAATATTATAATAATAATAAAAAAGAAGAATTCTAAATTTGCTTCAGATCTTCCAGGTCATTTTGAAGGCTCTTTGTCAAATCAGTGTCAAATACTTGCTTTTAACTCACACCCATTTGGATCTGTGGTATGACAGATCTTTGACAATTCAGAATGTGTCTCAGGCTCTTGTGACAAGGTTCTTCCAGTTCTTTTAATGCCCCCACTCTGTCTTTACATTGGGAGGTAGGGCTTCAGTGTATACATTTAAAAGGACACTTTCTCTCTATTCCCACTTGTTTGTGTTAGGCAGGGTCATAGGATTAGTTTTGACCATTGGCATGCCTAGCGAGTTGAACAGTATGAGTCTAAAATTCATGTGTTAATTGCTCATCACATGTATGAACACAGCAGCCAATGACAGAGATTAGAACATGGACCTTCCACATTTTCTTAGGTCTTTCCTAAAATTTGCCTCTGTCTTTGGCTTGTTAAAAATTGACAGAGAAAATAAAGTTCCCTGTATTTTCTCATCTTTTTTTCCCTCCAATACTCTACCCTCAAAAATACACATACACACATATAAAGATCTTACAAGATTCTTATAAAAACTGGAGTCCATGTTATCACTTCTGGGTTCTTCTGGAACTTCCTTAATGCTTTCCTGCTCTAGGACCTTTTTTTTCCATTAAAAAGGCAGGACTTAGAAAAAAGGGTTTAAGAAAAGGGAAGAGATCTTCTCAGAACATGGAAAACAAATTCTAAAAATAACTCATAGTTTCATATTACCCTTCAGACATGATGCAAGCACTATAAAATTTAGGAACTACTGAACTGATGCCCATAATGTTATTTCTGGATCTTTGTTATTCTTTCCCATCAATGTTTTCTCAAATCTAGGTTTTATACGATGACTCTTGAATGCATCCCTGTAAAGAAGTAAACACAGACATCTTCAAGAATATCCTCGAGCCATAAACTCTTCTGAACCTGGAGTGTTTTGAGTGAAGGATAGAGACTATGGAACAGAAGATAAGTGTTCAGATTGCTTCCCCAGATACAAGGGAAGTCAGCTAGACAGAGAGGGAAAGAGGTTGAGGATGTTTAAGGAAAAGAAAACAGATGGAATGAGGTTCTCAGGGAGGGCCTAGCTTAATGAAACTTGGTCCTAAGGCCTTGTGTGGAGATTCCTCATGCTAATAGCCAACATAGAAATTTACTTCTGCAATACAGAATCATGGTCCTTCTACCTCTACAAATTGTATTAAAAGGAACAAGGGGAAGAAGACACAGAGACTGCCAATAGCACATAGGCTCATGGTTAACTGGAAGGTTGAGTAGCACATTTCCATCTAACTAGGAGAAAATAAAATTGAGTCACTAATTCACTTTCTGAAACAAAGGCATATTTTCTTCTAATGCTGATCTAAACATACCTCTAAAAAAGCCTCAAGCTTTCTCTGTTTATATTTCTAAGCATTATTTATAAACTATTAAGCTAATGTGAGATTGGGGTGATGCTGCACACGTCAAAATATTAACACAGAAAATTTTATTGTTCAGAAAAAAAGCAAAATTATTCATGGCTCATAACACTTTCAATTTCTTTCTCTCTCACAGTGTTTATAATAATTACAGCCAAAGACTCAAATAGTTAGTTCAGAAGGGGTTTCAACAGCAATTTAATGTGTACTGACAATATTAATTTTGCCATGTGTCTTGGGAGGAGAAAAAGAGAAAGATCATGTGTCTTAGTTAAAAAAGTAACTAGGGGGGAAAGGGTTTATTTCACTTATACTTCTATATCACAGTTCATCACAGAAGGCAATCAGGGCAAGAACTCAAACAGGGCGGGAACTTGGAGGTAGGAGCTAATACAGAGGCCATGGAGGAGTGCTGGTTACTGGCTTGCTCAGCCTACTTTTTTATTTTTTAGTTTTTTTCTTTATTAATTACACTTTATTCACTTTGTATCCCCCCTGTGGTTCTCTCCCTCCTCTCATCCCAATCCCTCCCTTCCTCCACCCTCTGCATGCATGCCCTTCTCTAAGTCCACCGATAGGGGAGGTCTTCTTTTCCTTGCTTCTGATCCTAGTCAATTAGGTCTCATCAGGAGTGCCTGCATTGTCTTCTTCTGTGGCCTGGTAATGCTGCTTCCCCCTCAGGGGGAGGTAATTAAAGAGCAGGCCAATCAGTTCATGTCAGAGACAGTCCCTGAGGTTCCTATTACAATGGAACCCACTTGGATACTGAACTGCCATGGGCTACATCTGTGCAGGGTCTTAGGTTATCTCCATGCATAGTCCTTGGTTGTAATATCAGTCTCAGGAAAGATCCTTGTGCTCAGATTTTTTGGTTCTGTTGCTCTCCTTGTGGAGTTCCTGTCCTCTCCAGATCTTACTGTTTCCCACTTCTTTCCTAAGATTCCCTGCACTCTGCCAAAAGGTTGCCCATAAGTCTCAGCATCTACATTGATAGTCTGCAGGGTAGAGCTTTTCAGAGGTCCTCTGTGTTAGGCTCCTGACTTGTTCCCTCTTTTCTCCTTCTTCTGATGTCCAGCCTCTTTGCCTTTCTGGATAGGAATTGAGCATTTTAGCAAGAGTCCTCCCTCTTGATTAGTTTCTTTAGGTGTACAGATTTTAGTAGCACCCAGGATCACCAAACCAGGGTTGGCACCATGCACAATGGGGTGGGCCCTCCCTTACTGATCACTAATTAAGAAAATACCCTATAGGCTTGCCCATGGCTTGATATTATGGGGACATTTTCTCAATTGGAATTCCCTTCTCTCAGATGACTCCAGCTTGTATCAGTTTGACATAAAACTAGCTAACACATTACATACAGTTTTCCTTTCGTGGACACTTATAATTAGTACAATGCTGGTAAAGTCTCTGAAAATTACTCTAGAAATAATCAGTATATCCCAAGTGTGGAACACTTTCCTAGGCATGAGGGATATAGCAGAGAACACAGCAGACATTTTTAACTTCATGAAACTTGCTGTTCCAATGTTGCACAGGAAAAAAAAATGATTTAATTAAATACCTTCCAACTTATCTAACCACCAAATAACTTTTCCAAGAGATTCCCCAACACCATTCTGCAAAATAAACTTTCTGAAATATGACTCTACATTTATCCATACTATCTTACTAATGAAAAAGGCTAAAGACAGAGAGAAGCACCATGGGTAAACACATCAAATCATGTTGATATGTTTTTGATGATTGGTGCTGATCAAAAGACAATAGAAATTGAAACTTTATCTTCAAGAGGGTGTGTAGGATGGGATGATGAGAGAATATGAAGAAAAGCACAGGAGACAGACAGCAAAGAACACATGGTAAGTGTGAGGTAACCCAGTTTTCTAGATCTCAGCCATTATAAACTGGTTGACAAATGCCACTGGTGACAAAGGCGAGGAGTAGGCCCTGTGTGCCTAAGATGCTTTTTGAGAAATCTAGGTGCAAAGAATTGTCAATTTTCTTTATCTTTCTTTCTTTCTTTTCTTTTTTTCTCTTCCTCTCTCTCCCCTTCCTTTCTTCCTTTCACCCTTCCCTTCCCTTTCTCTCTTCTTCTTGTTCCTCTCTGCTTCTTCTTCTTCTTCTTTGTTTGTTTGTTTGACAGGGTCTCTATGTGTATCCCTGGGTGTTCTCAAACCTAGAGATCCCATGCTTCTGCCTCACATGTGCTAGGACTAAAGACATATGCTACCACCACCTGGTTTAAATTCTCTCTTTCAACTGTTGGGAAATTATATGGATTTATAAATATTCTCCATGATATGTTGCAAGTGAAAGTGACTTTGTGGGGATTCAGGTATAAGCCTAGATAGAGCTAGATAAAATCATGGCCTGGGGCAAATTTAGAAATAAACAATTCTCAGAAACAATATCAAAATAAAAAATCAAAACTTTCTCATAAAGCTCAACCAACTTTCTGCCATGGTTAAAGAATATTCTCTTGTTTGATCAGGACTTCTCAGTCACCATCATGCCTGTAAGACAGCTTGTCTGGGCTGATTTTCTTCCCTCTTCACTTCCTATCAGGCTACAGATAAAGACTAAGTTCTCCTTGTCTTTTTTTTTCTTCCAGTGAAATAAATAATATTTACACTGACCATTTTATCTCATCCCATGTATCAGTGGCACTAAGAATGTTCTTGGTGTCATGTATCTATTTCTTCACCATTCCCCACTTCTACCCAGAACTTCTTCATTTGAATGTTGATATAATAGAAAAAAGTGCTGATAATACAGCCCTAGCCATGTGGAAGATTTAGACAACCAAGTAAAAGAATGTATCTGAATATTTTCCAGAATCCTTTAAAATACCACTCAAATGTTTATATGAAATAGGATGAAAATGCAATGACTCCAAATAAAATATTACTATTTATTTCTTCAATACACACAAACAAACTCTTGTTATATCCTATCAGTCTGAAGAGAGAACATTTTCAAAAGGGAGCAAGAAAAGAACTCACTGGTGAGCCAGTGAGCTCTATGCATAAACTCTGAGACTGACAAGTGACATCATTATCCTGAGATGTCACAATGATGAAGGTTCTTCCTGGCAAAAGTACTATGAAGGCTTCTTTGATTATATATGTTAAGGTTGGTCTGAAAAGGCTCATCATGGAACAAAATGAAAAGAACCAATGGTATGGTAGAAAACATAATAGCTGTTCCTGGAGTGATTGCTCAGCAGTTAAGAGCACTTGCTGTTCTTTGAGAGGATTCACATTTAGTTCCCAGCACCTACATGACTGCACACGACTGCCTCTAACTACAGTTCTGGAGGATACAGCACCCTCTCTTGGCTTCTGTGGGCACCAGGCATGCATGTAGTACATGTATACATATATGCAGGCAAAACACTCATAGGTATGAAATATAAAGAAATAGACCCTTAAAAACAGAAAGCAGCAATCTTTAATGTGAAGAGATAGCTACTCTTTGGCTAGAGTTTAAAGCTTTGGGTAGTCTTTGGGAAGAAAATCAGAGCATGGTGGGAAAAGCAGACTTTTGTACTCAGGCTCATTTGCTAATGTTTTAATTTCTCTGTTTAGTGTCTGCGTGAACTGGTTTCTATCCTTTAGTGGTCATTTGCTAAAGTCACCCCTGGCTCTGGCTTCTCTCCCCTTTAGAAAAGAAATGTAAACAAATAACAATCAGGCTAATAAAAGTTAAACCAGAAGGACAAGGGGCCACCATTTTCACGAAGCCAAGCCATAACACCCTTCGAGTCAATTTAGAACTTGCTTTTGGGGCTGCAGGCCTTGATACTGCTAGCTCACAGCATTGCAATAGTCTGTAGTGCTGCTGAAAATGTGTTTTTCATTCTCAATAGCTTCCAGAGATCTAAACTATGGGGGAGGAGGAATTGAATGCAGCTGTATGATCGGGGGGGGGGGGGGGGGCGGGAGAGTGTCACTTGGGAACAATCTCCACACGAAATAATGAAATTATAAACCAGAAAGTTAAACCCTGAAAACATTACTCACCAACTTTCTCCAAGCAGAGAACCCTCATCAGGGTTCAGATTTAAAAGAGATGGGGCCCTAGCAGTATCTGCTGTGCTGTTAGTATTTAAGCCCATTGACAGGGGCCTGAGCTGAATCTTCCTGAAAAGAAGCTTGACTAACGAAGCACTAAACCCAAAGTGAAATCTGTTAGGACCAATAAAATGATGATGTGCACAACAGATTTTATATGAAAGAGGTTTATTAGATGGAGATGAAGAGAGAGAGAAAAGGAGAGAGCAAGAGGGTAAGAGGACAAGAGACGAGAGGGCAAGAGAGCGACAAAGTGGTGGGTTGACCCTTTTAAGGAGAAACTTAACAATGCCTGCCAGGTGTGGCTACCTGGTGGGTGACACATGATGACATCATGGGTGCTAGCCAAACCAGAAGCAGGCTGCCTAAATACTAACAAAATCTAGACAGCAAAATGACTTCATCGTTAATAGAATGATTCCAGCTCTGAAAACTTCTTTCTCTTCCTCTTCATTCACCCTGTGAAAAAAGAGTTTGTGCCCTAGAAGCCAAAGATAAGGACCAGTGAGTGGAGTTTTCCTCTTTGCCTACCTGTCTGTTTTCCCCCTAGACTAGAGTATACTAGGACCTCACCTCATGTGGGAAAGATGAACATCTCTTGAAGTAGGTCCCCTTTCTTGTCTCAGCGTTTGGTCTCTGTTCCATAGACACTTCCTAGGGCATAAGAGGGCAGGTAACTTTGCGTTGAAAGTCATAATTATTCTCCATTTTCTCTTAGCAACTGTATTTCCCCATACCTATTGTGTTTCAAAGCACAGACTCCGAAGTGTTGTAACAACATGATAGCTTACAGGTACAAGTTAAGGTCAGAGAGGCTGAGTCATAAGCACAGACTCCTATAACTCTGTTTTTTCATGTTATTGGGGGTGTGTGTCTCATTTTCTCTCCTTCGTTACTCTCTTCCTATATCATCTTTCAGCCCATTGATTTGCAAGTAAAAATATCTATGTTCTTGATTCTTAACATAGGAAACCTAGTTTTAAAATACACCCTTACTTTAGCATTAATACTGCCTTGGGTCCATAGTCTTGCCTGGTTCATCTGTTAGTCATAATTCTCTTCAGGGAGATTTTTAGTTACATAAATGCACTTGAAAATATTTATGACCCTTTACATTTTTATCTTAATAGGTAGATTTCTATTATTTTCTGGAATTTTCCTAAAATTTCCCAAAGAATTGATGATTGTGGTCATTTGAATGAGGATGGCACTCAAAGGCTCACATATTTAATCCCTGAAACTCTGAAAGTGGTGGAACAGTTTGGGAAGGACTAGGAGGTATGACTTTGTAAGAGGAGGTATGTCACTAGGAGTCTTTCTCTCTTTCTCCCTTGTGGGTTGTTGTCTTAGTTACTGTTCCAGCATTTTGCCTACCTGCCTGATGCCATGCTCCCTGCTGTGATGGACTCTTACCCTCTGGAACTATGAGTACCAATTACAATTTCATTTATAAGTTGCTTTAGTCATGGTGCCTCTTCACAGCAAAAGAAAAGTAAATAAAAGAATTATTTTATGTCAAAGGCCAAATCTTACAATGTCGTTAGTTAATTCATACCTTCAAATATTAAGCAGTAACCAGAAGTCAATACCTTTTGTTTGAGACAGAGTCTTGGTTGGCCTGGTACTTGCTGTGTAGCCTGGCTGGCCTCAAATTCATAACAATCACACATAGTCTCCAAAGGGCTGATGTTAAAGACATGTATTGGTTGTTACTCTTCCAATTCAGATCTTTTGAGGTGGAAAGGCCCACCTCTAATGTGGACCACCTTCTTCTGGTGGCCTACATAAATGACATGGAAGAAGTAACCTTCATTCTTTGTCTTCTTGCTCTTACCTTGCTAGCAAGTCCATTCCTTCCCTGGCATTAGAGCCTACTTCTGGATTTTGGCATATACCAAAGAACAGCTAAGATATCCAGTCTTTTAAACTAAACAACTACTACACTTTTTGACCCTTTGTTCATAGGCAGCCATTGTTGGATTAGCTAGACTACAACCTGTAAGTCATTCTAACAGATCCCCTTTTCTATATTTCTAGAGAGATTAATTCTACAGGTTCTATTACCCAAAAGGATCCAGACTAATACCCAGATTCAAAAGCGATAATTCAAAATCCCAAACTGGTGGCTGACATTTCTCTAAAAAGGAACCTGTAGAATTTGTAGAGCCAGAAGTGGAGATGGTAACAATCCAGTCTGAGAAACTAGAGCTTCCAAATAGGCATTCTTGTTTTAGATTTTGCCGTCATCTACTTGAGTGGAAGCTAAGCCAGTGGCTTAGACCTCAGAACCATTTGGATAGAAATCTTTGGCAGACTATGTGATGTTCTGGCGGGGGAAAAAGGAGAAAAGATGCCCTAGGACATGGTATATGTCAGTGAGTGTGTGGCACTAATGTTTACCAGCCTATGATGGAACACTCTCAGTAACAACATTCTGAATGGAAATTAACATTCTGAAGACACAAATTCAATTTCAAAAATGAATTGCTTGCCAATTTTAGAATACTTCTTGAGAAATAAAACCTGAAAGTTGGGCAGCAACTTATTTCCTCAGCATTTCTTGCTCCTTGTGTTACTTAGTAATCATTTGCAAGCAATGAGAGAGACCATTTGATAATTCTTTTATATTTTATGTCTAACTATAAATCTATACATTATTTAAGAACTTCAGGCTCATTGATTAAGTATCATTTCATACCTTATTAGATTCTTTCTCTCAGTCTAGAGGACAGTATCATTCTGTCCTCTGGAAGGCTCTGTAGAACACTGACCTTCTTTTGCTTTCTTCATTGGCAATTTGGCATTTGCCATAGTTTTATAGATGTGTCTGTCTGAAGAAATATTCTGTGCTCTTGGTTGATACTGACAAGAGATTAACTCAGATGAAGATTGATGTGAATAAATTTAAAATACACAAATACCTAAAAAAATGCTATATTTAAATATATTTATACTTTTAATATGCATTTAGATTATATAAACATAAAATTAGATTATATTTTTGAAATATATACATGTACTCATGGAGACATGTATTAGGCACATTACAGTGAGCTCTCATGGGATAAAGAACATGGGAACAGGAAAGAGAGAGAGAACACAACACTATTATTGCCAATAACAACCTGTGATTCAAAACAAGATTGAAAATGAGAATGCATTTGTCTTTCTGGGTCTGGATTACCTCATACAAGATCTTTATTTTTATTTTTATTATTACTATTATTATCTTGGGTTTTTTTTTTTTTTTTTTTGAGACAGGGTTTCTCTGTATCTATGTGTAGCCTTGGTTGTCCTGGACTCGCTTTGTAGACAGCGCTGGCCTTGAACTAACAGTGATCTGCCTGCTTCTGTCTCCCTAAGTGCTGGGATTAAAGGCTTAATATCTTTTTCTTTTTAGTTCCATCCAATTACCTGCAATATTTATCATTTTAGCTTTCTTGATAGTTGAATAGTATTACATAGTGCTCATGAACCACATTTTCACTATCCATTCATCATTTGAAGGACATTTAGATTGTTTCCACTTTTTGGCTATTGTGAAAAAAGTAGCAATGAAGATGGTTGAGCGAGTATTTGTGGAATAGGATGTCAAGTCCTTTGGCTATATGCCATGGAGTGGTCTAGCTGGGTCATAAGTAGATTTATTTTTAGCTTTTCAAGAATTCTCCATACTGATTTTTCATTGTGGCAGTAACTAAGAGCTCTCTAATTGGATTTAAGAGCTGCCCAACAAAAGAGAAATGATGCCTGGCACTGGAAACCCAGGTAACTACTCAGTGTTAGTGAACTCATGGTTACTGAAGGGGAATCTACAACTATTAATCTGGTAGGCCAGCATAGCCCCTAACAATAATCTATAAACCCTTGTCCTTATCCCCACAGATAAGTGTAGTCTTCACTCCTCATCAAGGAACAGACACAGACAACTATGGAAAACTGCAACCAAGCAAAATGCGGAGTTGTAGGGCCTCGTCCCAGTGGATATATCTATTGTGGGAGTGGGGGTGGAAAGAGTGTATGAGCCAGAGGATCAGAGATTTTGTTGTGAGATGAATCTTCTAGCAATGTCAAAAGCTACACTCATAAAGTCTCACCAATATGATTGCCTGAATGTGAGTTGAACAAGGAAAACACCAATGGACATACCAGAGTGGATTATGAAAAGCCCATGAGACCTCAGTGCTACAAAAAGAATTATAGGCAACTGAAGAAAGATGGGAATAAGAGAGTTGGCCTTTCCCAGGGAAGAGCAAATCAATTGATCATCCAGTAACAAATAGTCAGTCCTAAATTGCAAACATACAAGTAACAATATGAACTGAGCCAGTTGGTTGAGCAGGTTATATTTAGGACTGTGTGTGTTTGTGCGTGCACATGCTCACAAGCTTGCGTATACATATACATAAGTGTGTGAAAAAGCAAGTAATGAAAAAACAGGCCATGAATTTGAAAGAGAGCAGAGAGGAATATATAGAAGATTTGAAGGGTAGAAGTGGAAGGGAGGACTACTTTAATTATATTATAATTTCAAAAATTAAAAAAAATGAGAAATATTTTATTATATGGGCAGAAGAAAGAGGAGGTGTGTTATATAGAAGGAATAATCTATAATTTACTTAGTTAGTAATGAATAAAACCATTGATTTGAAGTAGCAGGTCTCTAAGCCTAAGGGGCTTTGTTTTGTTTTAGCTTTATATGAGTATTATGAGAAGCATAGTGTCAACCTTAGCTGATCATCCGAGGAAGGATGACTCTATTTCAAGAGAATGCCACTTAGTAACCCCCCCCATGTAAGATTCTTGCTTCTTGTTCCTAGAATGTAAGGCTCTACTCTCCTTAGCTTCACCTCTCTGCCAAATGTCAGCTTCTCTCCAAACCCTGACACTCTAGTACTAACTATTTCTGTGTACCTTTCTGTAGAAGTCAAGTTTTGTCTTGCTAAGACACTTTGATCATGTGGTCTTATGATGTCAGCCACCTGTCCAACAAGGGCAACCCTGACCTCTGAGTACAAACTCCCCAAACACGATTTGAGAGTCAGGGAGCATTGTGCTGCTAGCCAAGAAGTATTTAGCAAGCACAACTTTCAAACTAAACAATGTATGTCTATGTGGGTCCAAGATTTTGGATTTGATTACGGAAGGATAATAAGTAATTATGTTTGTGGAAGAAAGTCCTACTAGAAGTAACTTTTCAGTCTTGGACTTCCTAGCTTCTAGGACCATAATCCAAACAAGCTTCTATTGCTTATAAACTACGCAGTCTGTGGTGTTCTGTTATAATAGTGGAAAATGAAATAATGCACTCAGCGTAGTCTTTAACTTATTCATTTATTCCTCTCCTATACATATAATGGCAGACACAGAGTAGATAGAGATAGAGCATAGTTCTTTTCCCTGAGAGCTTTTCAGTTTAAACTAAAGGCATTGTTAAAGGACAAGTACAGTACATCATGGCAAGTGAAAGGAAGGAATGAGCAATACTACAATTACAAACTGACAACAAGTTCAAGGGTTCCTGGGAGGCTGTCAGATGTTTAGCCCGTCTTATGAGAGGATTATTGCCTGAGGTAGGCACACACTCCCTGTACTTACCTATTTGATAGGGTTGTGGGTTTGGAGCAAAGTTTATGTTATTGCATGGCTCAATACACATTAGGAAACAGACAAATGTTAATCACTCAAGGCCTACACAGAGTCTCTAGTAAGTTCCTGCTAACTATAAACCACAGGAGGGTACTTCTGGCTTCTAGCAGGGACACGACTAATGTGAGTCACGCTGTTTATGTGACAGGCTTAGGCAACACGAGGAGTGCTTATACTGCTTGCTTCCTTTCGTCAGCTCATCTGAGCAGTCATAGTCTCATAGGGGAGAAGCAGCATGAGGCGTTATGGTTAGATATGTTGGTCAGAAAAGGGAGAATGGGCATGATCATAGTACCTATAGATTTTAGTCATGGAAACTAAATCTGGTCTGGTTGCTGCTCTAAGATGACCTAGTACTAATGAAAGTGTCCATCCTTTCATCCAGTGCTCATTAACAATTCTCTGTGAGACAGCCTTGGGTTGATTTTGAGTGTTAAGTCATTAAAAAAAAAATACTTGCCTCTGGAAGAAATGTAAAGGAACAGATGATTGTACTATGGTGTGCCAAGCATGATGACATGGATAAGCATAATGGAGATCTAGGAAAACACAGAAAATGGGCTAAAGTAAGATAAGATCAAACTGTTGAGATGGCGTAGCCCATAAAGTTGCTTGTCATCAAGTTTGATGACCTGAGTTTGATCTCTTGGACCCACTTAGTAAAAGGAGCGAACCCACCACCTGCAAGCTGTCCTCTGACTTCCATGTGCATGCCATGTCAGCTTCCCACTAAATATAATCTAATGTAATTTAAAAAAAAAAAGATGGCAAGATCAGAGAGTAGTCACTCTAGAAAGAGTTGAATTTCCAAGTGTGGAAGTAGCTGGTCAGCACAAGGTTAAGAGTCAGAGACATTGAGAGGCAGCTTTTTAACTTTAACAATGACCTCTGACGTGGGGTCTTCCAGGAGACAGATTCCTGACATGAGGCAAGAGCTGTTATGACCTATTTCAAGATGTAAGTTTTGCCTCAGTAGGAGACTCTCACTGATGAAAGAGAAGAAGCACCCTGAGAATCTTCCTCACTACAAATAGGAAGTGTGACATAAAATGGCTGAACCCTTCTGCTGCAAAGCAGTGCTGAGCCTCCACACCAGGATGGGCAGTGACTCCCGTCAGCGGAATTGACACCCAGTGTAAGAGAAGAGTGCTGGGTAGAGTTTGGACATACACCTTATATGGACTTTCATCTCACGTTTGAATCACTCTTATGTCCAGTTTTGAGCCCAGGTAATAATAACGGTGAGAAATAATGTTCCCAGAAGTCAGTGTCCACTTGATCTGTGGGTTCTTTGTTGTACTCTTTAGCACCAATATCTACAGTCATACTACCCACACCTCACCTGATTTCATTTGTTTTGTGCCAAAATTTGAGGAAGACATGTGGAAGCATTTGATGATGTATTATTTTATGTTTCTCAATACTTAAAAGAATCTAAGAAATATATTCCTGCATGCATTTATTATAGAAAGTATATACATATTAGTTATTGACCTATAGATTACTTACAGTGTGATGCTAGCTACTCTATACTAAGAGAAAAGGACAGAAACAGGACAATGTAAAAATGTGATCATAAATTTGGATATGAAAAGTGTTCGTCCTCTTCTTAAATACCTCATGGTTGGCATAGTTACTACCATGGAGCCATCTCACAGCTAAGAATACAGAAATGGATGTTTTGCTGTAAAGTCAAATTTATGAGTCATATAACTGCCTGTTCCAAGTTTTACAAAGAGGAATAGTCCATCAAATTTCAAGCAATCTCCCTTCTTTATTAATTTCAAGCAGTCAGAGTCAGGGAAAGGGGCCATGGCAGAAAGAGGAAGGATTAGAACAGCTTTGAGGAAAAACCTCGTGATGAGGCTCCTTGGTCTGGTGTACAAGAGCCTGGCTCCTCTTCATGCCCAAGTCCATCCTTCCATCTATGTAGAGTCAGGACAGCCTGAGACCAGGTCACATGATAGTGAGAGCTACAGTCATGGTAGATACTGTTTTCAAAACCTTCAAAAGGTGAGCCTGTAGTGGAGAACTCCCGGAATTAGCCCACTGCACACAGAAAATGAAGCAGTACTTTCCCTAGGACTCTCTGATGTCAGAAACACAGTCAGATGGTTTCCTGTGGAAGGCAGAAGGATCAACCAAAGATGCTCAAACCATAACCTCTGCAATGTGGTGACGCTCACCTTCTATAGCCAGAAGGACCCTTGCAGATTTGATCTGTATATGCACTTATAAGAAGAAATTTTCACAGCTTATTTAGTGAGCCCAAATAACTGCAAGGGATCTTAGGAGCTGAGAACACTGTATGGCTGGTGTCACAGAGGTTCAGAGCAATACTGATGGCCTGAAGGTGGAGGAGAACTGAATCCTGCCAACTGCCTCAGGGAGCCTACAAGCAGACTCTTCTTAGTAGCCTCAGGTAAGAGGCCATGGTGGCTGACATGTTGATTACAGCTTTGTGACTCTACTAGATTTCTGGCCTCCAGAACTATAAGATGGAAACTGTTTCAAACTACTGTGTTTGCGGCAATTTGTTGTGACAGCAATAGGTAATGAACATATGTCGTTTCCCGCTTGGTACATGACCTGAGGCTGCTTACTGGGCTGTACAAAGGAGTCACAGTCCTGTAAAGAAACTCCAGATCTTTAGTGAGAGCCTGCATGGGTCTGAAAAGTCTTCCCCTTTCCCTCCAATTCTATATCTGCCCTTTTGCAGCCATTGTCGGACAGGTGACCCCACACATGGGAAAACAAGAAAGTGGGTCCCATCCAGATTGCCTGTTTTCAGCCTCTGTAGTCTTACACATATAGGGTCGAATGAGGGTGAATCAAAAAGAGAAAAACTTTGACAACAGTTGGTGGAAAGTCTCTTTGTGTCTGTTGCTAAGTTTGAGACCTTAAGTCACAGTTCTATTATAATAATGGAAAAAATAAAATTAATAAGACTTGCATGCTGAGAACATTTACAAACAGGTTATATAATTATACATGATCTCAATTATTTACTGTACTCTTTATGAACCCTTAAAATATTATATATTATTAAAAGTATGTATTGAGAGAATTCATTTTGTTTCCCTGAATGGCATGCACCTTTTTGAGGGTGTGGCCTAAGTTTTATAACATTTTCATTATAATTTTCTGAACTATTTAGAACACCATCTTGGTCCTTGAAAATTTGAGGAATATAAATACCTAAATATATTGCATTAAACCTTAAATATATTCATATATATCAGTTAGTAGAGTGTTACTATAGAGTAGGTGTTACTGCAATGCTTTCCAAGTAAGTACTTCATTACTTAAAAGAGTAGTAGCAGAACTTCAGGAATCCTAAGTAGATAGTCTCTGTACCCATAATCCAGTTTTCGGGAAAACAAGAAAGTTAAAGAAATCTTTTTCAAGATCATTCTGAGTGAAGTATCCCAGTAGGAGAAAGACAAATACGGTATATACTCACTTATATAGACCTATAAGATATGATAAACATAATGAAATCTATACACCTAAAAAAGATAATCAAGAAAGCAGACACGGGGTAAGATGATCAATCCTCATTTATGAGTCATATAACTGCCTGTTCCAAGTTTTACAAAGAGGAATACTCCATCAAATTTCAAGCAATCTCCCTTCTTTATTAATTTCAAGCAGTCAGAGTCAGGGAAAGGGGCCATGGCAGAAAGAGGAAGGATTAGAACAGCTTTGAGAAAAAACCTTGTGATAAGGCTCCTTGGTCTGGTGTACAAGAGCCTGGCTCCTCTTCATGCCCAAGTCCAAAGACAAAGACATGCCCAAGACAAATGGGATGTGCATTGAATGTATGACAGGAGTCTACCGCAGAAGGCATCTGAAAGACTCTACCTAGCAGTGTTTCAAAGCAGATACTAAGACTCATAACCAAACCTTTGGCAGAGTGTAGGGAATCATATGAAAGAAAGGGAGTTAGTATGATGTGGAAAGGATAGGAGCTCCACAAGGACCAAGTATATCTGGGCACAGGGTCTTTTCTGAGATTGACACTCCAACAAGGACCATGCATGGATATAACCTAGAACCTCTTCTTGGATGTAGCCCGTGGTAGCTCAGTAACCAATTGGTTTCCCATAGTAAGGGGAACAAGGACTATTTCTAACAGGAACTCAATGGCAGTCTCCTTGACCTCCCCACCCCCGAAGGGAGGAGCAGTCCTGCTAGGCCACAGAGGATGACTTTGCAGCCAGTCCTGAAGATACCTGAAAAAACAGGGTCAGATGAAAGGGGAGGAGGTTCTCCCCTATCAGTGGACTTGGAAAGGGGCAGGGAGGAGATGAGGGAGGGAGGGTGGGATTGGGAGGGAATGAAGGGGTGGGATACAGCTGGGATACAGTTAACAAAATGTAACTAATAAGAAAAAAAATGTTAAAAAAAGAAATCTTTTTCAGCTTTCACATTTTATGATGAAAAGACCTCAAAAGAGCACCCTAAGAATCCTGTCCTGTCCACCTACACTGCACCCTTAGCAACACTCCAGAGGACTCTCAGCTTGGCCTGTTTCTTCAGACAAGTGAACACAGATGATAAATAAACACTTGGAAAACACAGCCACTTTATTGTTCATTTGACATCACAGACTAACCTGTGTGTGTGTGTGTGTGTGTGTGTGTGTGTGTGTGTGTGTGTGTGTGTGTGTGTTGGGGAGGGAGTCCACAAGAAAGAAGAAATAAAATAAGTGATGAGTAGCCTGGCAGGTTCAATTACAAGGGCAGAAAAAACATGAGAAATGTTTGATATTTGTGTATAGCTTTGTGGTTTATAACATCTATCTGTTTTGTTTTTACAGATAAAGAAGCTAAAATCTAAAGAGATTTCTTTTTTCATATTCAAGGTTACACTTGACTCGATACTATCAGACTTGGAATATGAAAGCCTTGACCCATTGGCTGGCCTCTCTATCTGACCAAAGTGTTAACCCTGAAGTTCTTACTACCTTCAATGACAGCCAGGGGTTGAGAGAGGAAAAAGATGGAACTAGGGCACACTGTTCATTCTCTTGGTTTGTGCATTTTAGAACTCCATTGTTCAGTCTTCCAGATGAACCATGTACATTTCCCACTCATAGGAAACACATAATTCCTGCTTTGACACTAAAATGGTCTTTTAAGTTGGTTGACTTCAAGTCAGTAGGGCTAAGTATCTATGTTGGGGTGATCAAATCCTGCTTAACTGAGAGGAAGATTTCAGTGGGTGGCATTTGTTGTTACTGCTGTGACTAGGTATTATCACTTTCAATGGAATATTCACTGCAGTGTTTGTGTGCTCAGCATATTCAGACATGACTTGAAAGGTTGCTGGACCATCTGTTAGCTCTATGCTTACTGCCCTGTCTCCTTTCCATTTTAATTCCATTTCTTTTTAAAAATGAAATTAGAGCATTCACCTGTTTCTCCTTGGTTTCACATTTGTTTTTTGAGATTCCTACTTCCCTTGGCTCACTGTTTGCCCACAAATTTTATTATTAGTATTCTCATCCATAAATTAACATGAAGGGTAACATTAATAACATATCATGTTATATAAATACTACCAAAGTAAACAATAAAGGTTTCCCCATTGTCAGTTGATACTATTTCTTTTAAGAATAATTGAACACCACGGCAAAAATATTGTGCCGAAGTTATGCTATTCCCATTACATTTTTTATTGTCATTGTAACTTAAAACTTGATATAAATGGATTCATTTGAAAATGTAAGTCATTTTTAGATTAAAGAAGAAAATGTGAAAGAATGCAAGACTGAACACAGCCAAAAATCATTTCTGTCTAATAATTACATTTAATCATTAACTTTTTCTTTTAGAAGAGATTATAAGCACATCATATTAGGAAATGCCCTTTGTAAAGATGTTTAACATTGCTAAGTATGTCTCATATAAAACTACTTTCCCAAGTTCAGATGTTCATTTGCATATCAAGACAGAGGAAAAAATGGATTTTACAGTTAAATGGACTTATATTTGATTTTTACCAGTTGTGTGACTTAGGGTTAGTTGTTACACATCCTAATGTGTTTTGCAATAATGTTAAAAATATCAAGAAACCAAAATAATTTATGAATTAAATTTTAAATATGGTGCTGTAAGAGAACAAAACTTGAATACAACATTTTCATTTCCTATTACTAATTTGTCATTTTCAGTCTTCTTTTTTTTTTTTTTTTTTTTTTTCAGTGACACTAGAAATCACTACGTAGTGGTACTGCAACCTGAGAGGCTAGATCCTGTCATGGTTCAGGAATTCACAGGAGGAAGAACTGAATGGAGGTTTCATGGGACAAGGGACCGGTGCTTCTCAGGATGTAGGAGGCGAAGTACGTGTTGGGAGGGGCAACGACTCCACCTTTAGCCAAGGAGATCTCCCTGAGGCTGGCTTGGCAAAGACGACTTGAAATAATTTGGATCTCATCGTTTCGTAACTTTCTCATGTAACTCTTCAGGGGTGTTTGCTCTTTCCTCAGTAAATGGAAACTGCCTGCTGCCTTCAGCTGGCTCCATTTCAAACTAAAGCTGCATTCCACAACCGTGCCTGTGATTCAGTGTTTTTTCCACTGCATAGAGGCCTGAAGTTCCCTCTTCAAAGAGGAACATGCTACTGTATGCATAGCTAATCGCACATTGGCTTGAACTCTGATTGGCCAATTATCACTTGAAATTGAATTACTTGGTAACTTTAAGAAAATTATGTAAGAGAGAAATTTATTATTATGGACTTACATTTTAAATTCAAGTTTGGGAAGCTTACATATAGAAGACTCAGTGATGACTAAACAATGATACCTTAAATTTAGAAAATCTTAGCTTATTCCTCTTCTCTTCTCTATCTCCAAGTAAAATGCTTACAATTATTGTAGTGGTCTCTTTGGATACACATGCGCACATGTTAAATACATTTATGAATTATGCTCTACGTAGGTAAGTGTAGTACTCAGCAAATTCATTAGTATAAACAGTAGCTGACTGGCTAAGCTTCCTAGTGACTTTGCTTCAGTCATTCACTCTTTTATAAAACACCTCATTAGACATTGAGTATTGCGCCCAGCTGGACAGCTGAGTTGATCTCATATGTGTGTTTCTTTCCCCAGTTGCCAAAAAGAAGAAACCAGCATGAAATCTGTAGAGACTGGCCTTTGTCTATCAGCCCTGAAGTGTCTACGATTGTATTCGTACAGAGAAGGTAGTGTTCCTAACATACACCTAAACGACAACAACATATTTTATTGTATGGAGGAATCATTGCATAGAGAAGTACCCAAGACTTTCTCATTCATTTAACTATCCAGTTCAACACCAAAAAAAAAAAAAAAAAAAAAAAAAAAAAAAAGGTCTAACCATAAATTGCACAATGTGACTTGTAATGTAAGCAATAATGTTAGTGGCCAACAGGTGAGAAAATGTCTGGTACGCTTTTATAGAATCACAACTCCAGTTGGGGCACAGTAAGAGAACCTGCTGTGGCCACCACCCTATACTTGCGATGCCATCATTTGTAGCGTGAACTTTTAAGACTTTCCTCAGGTGGAAAGAGAACTATTAGGTTAAGAGAAATTTCCCCGAACTCCTCTCTAGAGATGGCCAAGGAAATCCAGGACAGTGGAGTAAAATAATTTGTTTCAGAAATTTTAAAAACTTTTTACTTCAACTAGGTTGACAGATAAAATACACATTTTTTTTTTTTGCATTTGCTAAAATCTCAGATTTTAGTAAAATACGTGTAATAGTAATGGAGATTTATTACAGTATTGAAGGTAGTGTATGATGGTTTCAAGTAGCTGGTGTCATGTCATATTGAAAAACGAGAAGATCTGTTCTAAGTACAAATTATGAGAAGGAAGCTTTATTTCCCATCAAATGATGATTAGAAAGTGCTTTTCCCACAGATAGGAGGATATATATGATGAATGACATAATAGATTCAGGCCTCAGAGCACAGAGTCAAGAACTTGAAAACTCACATAGTCATTCTAAAAGATTAATAGTAAAGCAGATGTTAAAAAAATAAAGACTTAGCAGGGCGTGGTGGTGCATTCCTGAAATCCCAGCCCTTGGGAGGCAGAGGCAGGTGGATCACTGTTTGAGGCCAGCCTGGCCTACAAAGTCCAGGTCAACCAGGACTACACAGAGAAATCCTTTCTCAAAAAACGAAAACAAAAAGAATGGTAGAAAATTTAAAAAAAAAATAAAGACTTTTACAGAAATTGGACAATGGACATGCTGCTAAATAACTATACTTGGGCTAATACAACATATACAAACAGCAAAAATTTTTGGCAAGAACTCTAAAAAAGTTCACATGAAAAGAGAAAGCCAAGAAAAGCAATGCGAAGCATAGAAATAACTCTCCAAATTAAGAGATTAAAACAGCCGGGCAGGGGTGATGCACACCTTGAAGCCCAGCACTCAGGAGGCAGAGGCAGGTGGTTCTCTGTGAGTTTGAGGCTAACCTGCTCTACAGAGTGATTTCCAGGACAGCCATGGTTATACAGAGAAACTCTGTGTCAAAAAAACAACACACACACACACACACACACACACACACACACACACACACAGAGAGAGAGAGAGAGAGAGAGAGAGAGAGAGATTAACAGTTTGATTTTACCCAGCTGTGAATTCTGCCGTAGAATGGCTTGCTGGGGAAGATCTTCTTCCCTAGTGCAACAGAGGTATGAGTGCTATCATGGAAACCAAGCACTTTCTTATTAGATTTGATGTGAGAACTTACGCATTGGTTCTGTAATTTGGTCAAGAGTCTGTGGCAGGGAAAGTCATAGGCCCGACAGAGTACCTGATGCTATCATTTTGCTAAAGAATCGTATTGTCTAACCACCTTTTAAATACTCGTGTTAATGCTAATAGGTTAGTGCCATGTACAACATACGTTGGGAAAGCTTCTTACTGTAGCAGACAGCAGTTAATGCAAGAACCCACAACTGGCCAAAAGGCCAAGAGTAACTGATGGTCGAGGCCTAAATGGGACAGCAACATTACTCTCCTGAAAGACTCAGGGAACATCATGGAAGAGCAGGAGGAACGAAAGGAAGAACCAGAGGATAGATGTATAGCTAAAGATGTCCTTCAGACATGACATAGCTGTCTCATAAGCTCACTGCAGAGATTGGTGATCTGCACAGGACTGTGTCTGGTATATCCCTGAGAGGTTATACTCTTCCCAAAGGGCCATTGGTAATTAAAAGTTTGTGGGTGTCTTTTTCTTCATTGGTGTAGACATGATAAATTGTCCTTGTTCTAGTAAAATAAACCCTTTCATCCATGCTCGGACATGGAATGTTCATTAACTCTGTGGACTACACACAAACAAAAAGGAGTTGTGAAAATAAGAGGGGAATTACTGAGAAGTATTCCAGTGATAAAGAAATTAGGATAAGATAGGGGGTTGGGGAAATGAAAATGACTAAAAGTCATCACATAAATGTATGAAACCATCAAACAATGAAAAAACTAGTTTGAATAGAACACTTTGGCTAGGGCCATATATAATTCTTTAAAAAAGATGACCTGATGGTTGTTATGAGGAGCTGCTGTATAACATTTAGAATTACGGTAGACACAGTATACACCTGCTTGTATACATCTGCACACAGAGATACACGTATCTGTATAAAGACGAGCACATAAATTTACTTCTGCATTGTGAGTTGAGCACCAGCCTCTTTGTTTTGGTGCTGGGTGATCAAACTCACAGCCTTGTCTAGCTTCGGCAAGCACTCCACTACTGACTGGGCCACATGCTCTGTCCCACAATCATTTTTATAGACTAGACATTTCAGTCTTAATAGTTCTTGCCTTAAAATTGCAAAATTGAAACACTCATTATATGATAACGTCTCCTCTCCTCTCCTTCCTTTTTCTCCTCCTATTTTTCTGTTCCCTATGTAATTACATCCACTTATTTATCTCAACCGTTCCTTCTTTGAGAAAATATAAGGAATGCTCTAATATCTAGAGTAATGTGCACCGTTCCTCACTAAATTCTGATATAGAAGATGTTTTTAACTGAATGTGAGAAATTATATACCACCAAAGAGAACGAAATTATAATAAATAGTTGTAAAAGGAGATGGGGCCCAGGCCTGCAGACCCAAGTGTAACAGGCTTGGGGAGGAAGCCGATCATGGCTTCATGCTTTGTCACAGATGTTACACATTTCTCACCCTATTTATCTAGTGTAGAGAGATACACACAATATGAGTGTTCTGGGTCAGCAGATGAGGATTCAATCCCTCTTCTTGTATGAGCTAATTATCCTTGCAAGTATCAGTTTGATAATTTTTATAAAGGGGATATTCAACAAAGGGGTACTTGATATTCAAATGTAATGATTATGCAGAGTGGATGCCTAATATGTTTTAGTGTTCTTAGTCCATAACTGAATTACAATCACATGTGTATTAACTAATTCATTCTCAATTTAAGACAGGAATGAATATAATTAAATTATTTGACTGAGTGTTTCTCAGATATTTTTTTTTTATAACCTGAAAAGACATGGAAGAAATTTTTGTATTTTTTTTCTGAACATTTTCTTTTAATTTCTAACATTTACAGCTGTCCACACCTCTTAACATATACCTTACATTTTGTTATTTCTTCAGGGGAAAAAAAGTGTTTTCTTTTCTTCTGCCATTCTAACCTGCCTTTTTAATTACTTCACTTACCAAGATATTTTAATTTCTACTTCTACTGTCTTATATGCAATATTCATATGGGCACAGATATCCCTGTGTGTATGATTTTAGTGTGGTTGAGTGGTAAATTCTTTGGTGACCATGGTTTAAACATTCTTCAAAATCTCCATGCAAGAAAGGGTATGTAGGAAGGTTTGAAAGGATAAAAGGAAAGGGATATACATTATATTATAGTCTCAAAAATAAAAAAAAATAGATTTGCTAGTTGTATTTAAGATTTTTAAAAATTTCATTTACAACTGTCTAAGCCAAAAGAGTCCTTAAATTAAGGTAAATGTTGAGTTTGGTGTGCACTTGCCTCTGTCGAATTCTGAGATGCCACAAAGTAATGATAACAAGGCATCAGTTATGACTCAAAACTTGAGAATGCCAAAATTCTTCCCTACTGTCTCCTGTGCTGACTTGAAGTTTCATCATTTCTGGGTCTTGTTTAATGGAAAGAAGCCCTGGCATGTACATTCTTCATAAGATAACTGTGTCAGTTTTCTTTAGATACTGTCATAAAGCTAAAATAAGAATACACCGAAGCCCAACCTTATCTGAAGGTGGACGTGGATTTTCACTTGGACTAGTTTCTCACGAGAATTGCATCTCTTCTGAAGTGAGTAAGCAGAAGTTCCATCTAACATTTGGACAGGAGACAAGAAAGGAGCAGATGGGATGAGCAAGACGGAAAGAACTCTGCTTCTCAATGGTGGATTTTAAGTTCTCTCTGTAGCACAAGGGCAAGAGTTACAGGATCAAAGTGTTCTTCCTCAAGAGCCCATTCACCCCTGTGTGGTATTATCTAGTCCAAAGTCATAAAAATACCTGTTGTGCTTAAGAATTTTCTTTATGTAATCGTCTGACTCAAGAGTAGTTTATTGCCAATATACAATAGGGTCAAGCTGAAATTCTGATAACTCAGTAGGAAATACTGCCCAAAATAGTGTGAGACTAAGACAGATTTGGTTTTGTTACAAAATTCTCTGGTCTCTGGTCTATGGTTTCCACTTCATCAGCCACTGGTGATTTCAGGAAGCCCCAGCCTCCACTAACCTTAGCTTCCTTTTTCATAGATGAGGATGTTAAATCTGTTTTCCTTCCCCGCTTAAAAAAAAACAAAAACAAAAACAAAAAAAAAAAAAAACTTTGCTTTTCTTTTAAATTAAAAAAATACTTTCATTTAAATTAACTTTGGTTGAACTATTTTCAATGAAAAAATAATAAGGAATATTATTCTTTTCTAGGATTACATAATTGAGTTAATCTCCACACTTCTCAAGAGGGCAGATATAAGCTATAACGACCATTATGGAATGTCTTTTGTAAGCTAAACTTTGTACATTTATTTTATTTTTGCAAAAACTATTATGAAGTATAAATACAGGCTCAGAGAAATCCACCAACATGCCATACAACAACTTAGGGCTGAGCTGCAGCCAGCAGTGTTCCCTCTAAGGTGTGTCTAGATTAAAAGCCCATGAGGTTTCTAACAAATGATGCTGGCATTCTGTAAGTCAGGTAATACTTTTGCTTTAACAGATGAGGACGCTTGTGTACAGAGAGCAAAGAACTTCTTTATTTATTTATTTTTTTTGAATTTTATTTTTTTCTTATCAGTTACATTTTATTAACTCTGTATCCCAGCCGTGTCCCGATCCCTCATTCCCTCCCAGTCCCTCCCTCCCTCATCTCCACCGTGCCCCTTGCCAAGTCCACTAATAGGGGGGACCTCCTCCCCATTCATCTGATCCTGTTTTATCAGGTATCTTCAGGACTGGCTGCAAAGCTCTCCTCTGTGGCCTAACAGACTGCTCCTCCCCTGGGGGGTGGGGAGGCCAAAGAGCTAGTCATTGAGTTCCTGTTAGAAATAGTCCTTGTTCCCCTCACTATGGGAAACCAATTGGTTACTGAGCTACCACAGGCTACATCTGAGTAGAGGTTCTAGATTACATTCATACATGGGGACTTCTTTATTTTTGTGCTTAATTTGTATTGTTATGTCAGAAGGAAAAAAAATTATGGTTGTGGGTGAAGGACAAAGTATAAACTGAGGTTGGGGACAAGGTAGAAGAGATAACCTTTTAAATAATAACTCTATTTCTATTTGATGGCAGAGTTGGAATTTAGTTTCAACACGGTGAAAGTTTGAGAAAACTGACTATTATTTTGTTTATCAATATTTGCTTAGTTCTAGCAGTGTATTTTCAGGCTTTCCCACCCAATTTTTAGACTTGTTTTGTGTGTATGAATGTTTTGTCCATGTATATGTACAGGTATCATGTGTGTATCTGGTACCCTGGAAGGTCAGAAGAGGGGGTTGGGTCCCCTAGAATTGGAGCAATAGACGGTTGTTAGACATCACATCGCTGCTGGGAATTGAACTGAAAAGTAACAAATGCTATTAATGGCCAAACCATCTCTCCAGCTCTCAGTTGCAGTTTCTTAAAAAAAAAAAAAATCAGAATAAATGCATTCTGTAATTGAAATTGTTTTTTTTTTGTGTGATTATAGCTTTGATTTGATGTTTTAAAATGTCTACCAAGGTGTAACTGATGAATAAAAATGATGTTTCTGTAAAATGACACATATGTAAAGTGTACAATGCGATGACTTCATGAGAACTATGTTGTTTAAACCATGCATCCTTACTTCTTCAGCTCCCTAACTCTCTGTCTTACCCAGTCATTGTATCTGCAGTATGACAAAACTTTTACAATTTTATGCATTCTTACAAGAATTTTTCGTAGTTGGAAATGACTTGGAATGCACAGGGTGTCTTACAGCAGCCAAGGCTGGCCGCGCATGCACACAGGACTTCCTCTTGCTTGAGGAAAGACTTTTCCCTTCTGTACTTCCCTCACAGTGGCTTTTTTCCCCCCTCCCGTGGTTCTGTTGGCTCTAAGCCTTCTCATTCCTTTTGTATGTTTGGCCCACTGCCATGATGACTGTCAGTGCTCAGCAGTGTTCCAAAGGAAAACTCCACCTCTTACACCCACGGGCTAATTACTATAAAACATGACATTGCATCGTTCATCCATCACTTGTGCATATCTGCTTTCCACAGCTCTCATCCCTCCAGAGAAAGAGTTCTAGCCTCATGGAGGACATTACTTTCAGACAGTCAAGTCCTCAAGGGGCACAGAGATTCAAGAAGCCATGGCTCTTGTGCATAGCTGCCCTGGTCCTGGTGCTGTTCTATACCACTGGTGCGCTGATCTTTACTTCACTCAAGGTAAGGTGGTAGTAGAACCTGCAGTTGCTAATTATATTATGTAAAGGTTATTTGTTGGCCTGATTGTTATCGTTGCCACTCAGTATTGCTAGAGGTAGTGGGAAGGAAGAGGTCTGAGAGTACAAGCAGTGTAAACAATTCAAGTCTTGTAATGACATGGTTCTTGAAACTCATCTGGATGTTTTGAGACAGAAGGCACCAAGAAAACACTAAATGTTCACTGTAGGCTTGAACTAGATAGGATTCATGTTTAAACCGAGCCTTTAACAGGTGTCTGTGGAGGCTCTTTTTGTCTTCCTAAGATTCCACTTGTATCTTCTCAATAGACAAAAAGAGAGAGAGAGAGAGAGAGAGAGAGAGAGAGAGAGAAAGAGACCTGAAACATGGTGCTTGTCTTTAGGTCATTGGAGACAAGCTGTGGTCTCATTGGAGGAAGAGACACAAAAAGATAATGGGAAACAGAAAAAAGTGACAGGAAGCAAATGCATGTTGAAGAGGAAGTGGTATTGAACTTGAAAAAAGAAAACCTGGATTCCAGTTCTAGGTTAGTCTCCCCATGTTGCACAAGCTTGAGAAAGTTGTGTGGTTGTTCTGATTCTAGTTTTTAGATCTGCAGCATGGTGACAGGGAAATGGATATGTTTATTTAGTGCCCTTCTAGCAATAATTACATTGCCCAACAATTTACCTGAGAGTAGGATAGGGCATGTAGTTCTAGTTTAAGAACTCTAAAGTGAGGACAATGACTTTGGGCTGGGGGTGACCATGGAAAGCTTCATGGAGGAAGAAGGAGCACATGTCTGTTTGGGAAGCCCCTGAAGGCTATTGGGAATTTCCCATTGAGTTGCAATCTAAATTGTGGGTCTAGATAGGACCTACACTGGGAATGTGACGGTTATCAGGACTTTCCCATTGAACTCTAATCTAAATTGTGGGTCTAGATGGGACATACACTGGGAATGTATATTAGTTAGGGTCTTTCTGAAGCGTTTTCTATTCCAGGACACGCAGGGCTATACAGAAACCCTGTTTCGAAAAACAAAAAATTAAAACAAAACCAAAAAGGAATTGACCATAGAGAAATTAAATAAGAGTTTATATAATTCAAGAGCTGTCCTATTTCTGGGTACATTAAAGACCCTAAGCCTTGGGAAGAGTAAAATGATGAATACCTGTGACACCTGTGTAAGAAAGGATTGTGGTGTGGGCACAGAAACATTTTTCTAAGGAGACCAACCAACAGTGTGCTGTTGATTCGAGGTCAGTTAATGGGACTTGCTAAAGGTTTAGGTAGGAGCCTATTCTGCAGTCTGTAACTGTGTAAATGGATGAGAGGCAGAGGAAGTTCTCATCCCCAACCTCGCCCTTCCAAAGAATGAACCAAGACATGAACTTTCTAAAGCAATAGATGTTGAGCAGAAGGAAAGGGACTATCAGCATTCTCAAGTGTTTAAAGGAGGAAGGGAGAGAATGGCATTAATTTCACATTGGAAATGCTTTTTCCTCCTGCACGCCATTGACTCTTGAATGAAATGGGCAGGGGAGGGAATGACTTTCTGAGTGACACCTCTTCCCACAATCAAACCTTGCTAATTCATAGTTTTTGAACATTGATTCCAGGTTATCCCTCAAAGGAACACACCCCTTTCTATGAAGGGTTCCCTTTCTAAAAATAACTAAGAGTTTCACAAACTTAGGGAAGTAAAAAGGTTTTCCTGACATGATGCTTGGCAGCCTGGTTGCTATGGAAAATCCACTGGCCTTCAGCATTAGCTTCAGAATTACACTTTCTTTATTAGCTAGCTACAAAGGAATGTCTTGAGCAGAGAGAGCTGAGTGGCTAGCAGGTGGCAGGTCATTATGAGGGGGTCACTTCCACCGTTCTCACACTTAGGAGCTTAGAAGATTTTCTTTTTTTTTCTCCACTCCAGTTTTTCTTGCACATTCCCATTTTAAAAAAAAGTCTCTTACAGTTAAAAGATGGGAACCTTGGCTCCTTTCATATCAGCAGAAACTTTCCTGTGAGAACTTTTTTTCTCCTTCTCTTCTAGAAGACACTAGTTAATAGAATAGGCTCAGAGCTCAAGGAGTTTGGCCAACCCCTCCATGAGAGTAGTTCACAGAAGTTCTCTCTGAAGGATCCAAATATGCAGGAAAGTCCCTTTCTTCAGTGAAATGAAGGATATTATTCCAGAAGGGAAAATGGCATTTGTACAACTCAGCTTGCAAACAGACAGAGTGTTTGTTTTTTTTTGTTTGTTTGTTTGTTTTTAACAGAGATAGTTAGGGTTAGTCTAAAGTCTTTTTTTTTTTTTTGTCATTTTGAGACAAACCAAGTAAATCTAGGCTTAAACCAAAGTGAGGTTAGAAGGTAACTGATCTTATAAATAAAAGCAAGCAAAACTAAAGTAAACAGAAAGCCTTGTGTGTACCTTTTTGTAACATCACCAGAATTATAAATAGAAACTGCCCCAGTAAGTGGTGGGGGTGAGTGAGAGTTTTGAATAAGACAGTCTGGTTTTTGGATCCCAGCCTCGCCTCTTATCAGCCATATGACCTTGGGCTGGTTGCTTCATCACCGTGTCCTCATTTCCTCATCTGCAGAAGGAACATGCTGGTTCTTACAGAGATGCCTCAAGGAATAATGAGGCAGTCCTGTGCCTGACTCATGGTAGGCTCTAGAGAGGTGGCAAGGATTAGTATTCATAACATGGTTGGATATAAGGTTACAATGAAAACAAACAAGGTCATTTAAAAGGTGTATTGCTTGTCTAACCTTATCCCTTCCTCAGTAAAAGACCACACCTCTCAACCAAACTGATGAATTTTCAATTAGAGTTTTACTTATGACAATACTTAAAAGATGAGCTAGGTTGTGTTTTCTAACTCCAAATAGATATTAAAGGAGCTTTCAATACTCTTTCTTCATGTTTGTCTCTGACAGCTCATTTTTCTGTAGATAGAGATTTTCTGTGTACTCTTTACACATGGGAATAGCTGGAACAAAATCCATGACATTTATATTTAGATGCCTACTTAATTGCTTTATATGCATGATTATGTCATTCTAGTTAGATTACAAACTTCTTGAGAAGCAACAATTACAGCAAATTTGTCTCTCTTGCTTACAGTGCTAGTATAATGTTTGGAATATCAGTACTTAAATTGCTTGTTTACTTATTTTTTATAACCAGAATCATTATCAAAACAGCTGATATTTACTGAGCAGATTCAGATAGGAAGTCTAAAGAAGCCCTCCCAAGGGTCAACACAGTTAAGTCAAACAATAGGCTCAGTGAACCCTGCTATTATGCCCTGATTAATAGATCAGGAACTTTGAGTTCTGGGAGTCTCTCTGTAAGCCTATTAGTCATTGTTCTGAATTGGATTTGGGCATCTCTTCTAAGAAAAACCAAAATGCAGATGAAATAATTGCAAGAGTAAAACCAATTTCAGGAAATCCAGTGCCTTTTAATTTTCTTAATTTTAGTTTAACATTTTATAATACAGCAATTTGAAGTTTATATTTAAATTGATCTTCATTTCTGCCTTTGACTATAACAATTGAAAATTATCTTTTTGGACTTGATGTTCACATATAATGTCATGTCTGAAAGCAACGAGGAGTCTGGTCATCACATGTTTAGCTGCCTACTTGATATCTAATAAGCATTACAAATGAACATGTTCAAAACTCATGATCATTCTCTTCTTAATTTATTTCTCTTAGTTTTGCCCATTTTGGCAATTAACTTTATTTTTCCAGTAACTGCAGTCCCAAATCTTGAGAGTCATCTTTGCTTCTTACCATTGTCTTACGCTAGATTCACGTCAGGAATGCTAGTTATTTCTTGCTTCCTTTTAAACGTAGTCTAGCTTGAGCTAAAACCCACAGCTTTCCTGTTCCAGCCTCCCGAGTGCTACTAGGATAGACACGCATCACTATTTCAGACCAACAGCTTCTTTCCCTTCCGCCAGCACCTTGGTCAGAGGCACTGTGAGGTCCTGTTTACAACACTCCAATTCATGCTTAACTGATTTCGTCTTTCCTTCTGTTTAGTTTCTTTCTAGCACAATAGAAAGAAATTTGTGAGAAGCCTGGAAAAATCCTTTAAAAGGAAAATATAGCAGTCTCTCTCTCTCTCTTTTTTTTTTTTTTTTTTTTTTTTTTTTTTTTTTTTTTTTTTTTTTTACGTTTTTTTGGGCACTTTGCTTCAAGGAAACCAACAAAGTTTGAGTACCAAAACCTTTGGTGGTTATGCCTTATTTTCCTCTCAAGCATTTAGCAGCATTTAAGTATTTGTATTTGTGAATTAGCCATAACTAATGTCATTTTTCGGCATGTAAGTTGCGCAGACATTTGATATGACTGTATCTGATTCTGAGGGCATCTTAGGTATTACATATGGCATGTGATCTTCTAAATATTAAATATCTCTAGAGCCAGTTTATTGCCATTTTAAGTAAAGAGAAATATAAGTAGGAGTTCCATTGCTTTCTTCCCATGTGCAACAGATAATCTGGGGAAACTAAAGGGCTATAGAGACTGCTGTTTGCAGTAAACTAGAGAGGACGAACATAGCCCCAGTACTTGCTTTGTGAGTCAGTTAAATGAACAGAATGAGACAACGAGACACCAAAGTCCTGGATGAAAGACCCAAAAAGAAATCTGCTAGCTTTCTTCTCATTATCAAATCTATTATTCACTGATACCATTTAAAAAATTAAGTTAATAGTGTCCATCACTCTATTCAGGCTTTTCTTTGTCTCCTTATACAGCTAAACTCTGCTGTATAGATTAAAAACAAACAAACAAACAAACAAACAAACAACTCTGCTGACAGATAAAACCTCTATCCTCACCTCTATACCTCCCTTTCTTCTTCCTATTTTTCCTAAATTCTAATGTCAAATCAACTGTATGTCACATGTAAAGGACTGTGCCAGTCATCCATAGAGGGAAGCAAAGAAATAAGAAGTAAGGGCAGGTGTGGTTTTTTGGTGGTGTTGTGTTTCTTTATTTGTTTGTTTATGTTGGCTTTGGAAAGTAGTTTGCTTTAGAAACTTTAAGCTTTGCCATCATTCTGACTGGTTCTTCTTTTCCTTCTACAGCTAACTGCCAAGGATTCCTGCATGGTTAAGTTTGGTGAGTAACCCATCTTTCATAGTTTATTTTCATTTTCCTTAGTTTCTGATGCAAGAAGGCAGTTGCTGATGCCCTGAAGAAGACTGTACCTCCTTTCGCCTATGTTCAATTATTCTTTATTACAATCACTCATCCTGTATTGCTTCCAGAGCAGAGCCAGACCAACAAGCCCACATGTGGTGACCCTCTTGGCAAACTTAAACATCCCACTAAAAAAACTTGTGGCTGTGCATACTGCAATCAGCCTTTATTGGTGGTTTATTAAGGATGCTTTTCAGATTCCTACAACCTTTTCTCAAAGTCCTTGTTATAATGTCCAGTAGAGTGTCTGGGAGCCATGACTGCTGTTAGTAAGTTCACAGAGGAGGAGTGGAGAGTTAGAGGAAGAAGCACTTCCTCTTTGCTTCTGAGTCACTTTTCTTTATAGTCATCTGATACTTGCTCAGAAAACATGAAAAACAGTGCTGCTGACCATTTTAGGTTTCATTTCATTTCATTTCATTTCATTTAAGAAGACAGCCTGACAAAAAGCAACTGGGGAGAAAAAGAATTTATTTTATCTCACAAGTGCAAATGATGGTTTGTCATTGTGACAAAATCAGAGCAGCCGGAGCTGGACAAGCATCTATTCACATCCACAGTCAAGAGCAGAGAGAAATGAAACAGATACTTGTTTACTTGCTTGCTTTCTAATGCTAAGTTCCACTTCTCTACTTTTCATAGTTCAGGATATCTTGCCCAGGGAATGAAACCAACCATAGTAGGATGGATATTTTTTATATTTTATTTTAATTTTTATTAATTACAGTTTATTCACTTTGTATCCCACCTGTAGCTACCTCCCTCTTTCCCTCCCAATCCCTCCCTTTCTCCCTCTGCTCCACCCTTGCCCCTCCCCAAGTCCACTGATAAAGGAGGTCCTCCTCCCCTTCCATCTGACCCTAGCCTATCAGGTCTTATCAGGACTGGTTGCATTGTCTTCCTCTGTGACCTGGTAAGGCTGCACCCCTTCCTCCCTGAGGGGGAGGTGATCAAAGAGCAGGCCAATCAGTTCATGTCAGACAGTCTTCACATCTATCAACTTGATTAAGACAATCCTCTGTAAGACCCATTCAACACAGACAGTTCTCACTTAGGCTCTCTTCCCAGACAATTCTCTGTTGTGCCAAGTTCACAAGTAATGCCAACCAGCACATCAAGTCTCAGGATATTTCTTAGAGCATGTGCAAAAACATCAAGTGTATACATTTTCAAAATGCTTTTACGGCCACACACACATGTTCATTTAAGAGTAGACAATTTCTATAATTCAGTTCTTCACTCTTCTATCTTTTGCTCCAGTTTTTCAAGATACCTTGGCTCTCAGAGGTTAGAACCTTTTTGGCATATGTCCCTGGCTTTGTGTTTTGTTTTGCTAGTGAAAAAAATAGAACATATAATATGTTTGAAATTCTTCTTGATATGCTTTAAAAAAATGATGCTAAGGTAATCTTTAAAAAGTCCCATAACTGAGTTAAATAGGAAAAAAAAATCATTATACTTGTTCCTGGAGACCTGCCTACTGCATGCGAGTGAGGAGACATGCAGAGCTCACGGAGGTGCAGCGGGGCTTTGTTTTTACGTTACTGATCAGTGCTCCAGTATCTATCTCTGAGTCTTGTACTACTTATATATAAACAAGCATCCAAGTCAGTGTTACCTGTACTAGGCTTTGTCCTATGTAACTAAAATTATGAGGAATAACAGAAAAGGTCAGAGAAGAACTTTGAACCAGTAAAAGCACCTCCTGGGGCACTGAAGCTACATAGTTCTACTAAACTGCTAACATTAGGGAAACATTTAAGTGCAGTACATAGGAAAGGGAATGACTAAATTTGGACACATTACCCACCTCCCATCTTCCCAAAGATAGTTATATTTAATTAAATAAATTTAAAGTTATCAATGTATCTGTAGGTATTTGGAAGTAAGCTAGATAATGATATGTGAAGTTGAAAGTGGTATGAAGAACCATATTTTAGACACAAAGCATCAAATTCAGAAACACAGACCTGTCAATCAGTTTAGAGATCTTTACCTAAGATGCTGAGGTAGGAGGATCACTCGAATGCAGCAATTTGAGCCCACACTGGGCAGGAAAAGTTTGTTGAGCCCACACAATTCTAGGAATTTATTTAGGAGATAGGAATACAGTAATTGGACAAATGGAGAATACTTATTATCAAAGATGTCTTATTCAGGTGGATGTAAGACAATAGAAAAATGGCCAAATTAATTTATATTATTATGCTTCTTGCTAACACCATCAGTGAGGAAAATTATAACAGGATAGAGCAAGGGAGTCACAGGAGAGCAATGTTGAGTGTAGGTTGATTAGGGAACATGCCATTGGTAAAGAAAAATATGGGGATGTTCTGAGTAGTCTTTTTTTTTTTCTAGTCTTATTGTGTGATTCCTTTCTCCCTCCTCCCTTCTTTATTCATAATACCCGAGAAGTACAGATTTATTGTGATCTGCAATTTTTCTAAAACAGAGATGGTTGGTTCTCGCAAGATATTGAAAATGCAGTCTAAGAAAACTAGAATAGACCAGGAAAAAAATCTACCTGTAGGAAGTAAAGAATATACTACAACCAGGTAGAAGATAAAATAATAATATAAACATGATTTCATTTTTTTCTCTCCCTTTTCAATTTCTTGTAGATCTATTACCCCCAAAATGGCATATGACATCTCGTAAACCTTTTTGTGTGAATATGACATCTGATGGGATGCTGAAGATACTTCACAGTGGCATGTATTTAATCTACGGCCAAGTGACTCCTGTTGCTGAAGAATACATAACATACCATGTACCCTTTATAGTACAGATTGTTAAACAAAAAGATATTGTTTTACAAACTGCAAAAGATGAAAATGATGACTTTCAAATCTTAACGCTAGTAGGGGTTCATGAACTGAAAGCTGGAGATACCATCTATTTGAAGTTCAACAGCAACGAC
Source organism: Psammomys obesus (assembly GCF_907164565.1). Taxonomy (NCBI): domain Eukaryota; kingdom Metazoa; phylum Chordata; class Mammalia; order Rodentia; family Muridae; genus Psammomys; species Psammomys obesus. The sequence goes on along the minus strand of NW_026596057.1, from coordinate 8,619,047 downwards.
CATGTTGAGAAAAATAAAACATACTGGGGGATCAGTTTAATGCCAGATCTATCATTCACTTCTTAGAATTTTAGTTTGGTCTCCTCATCTTCTTCAGTGTATCTAGAGATGCTGGGGGGTGGGTTGGAGGGGGCTGATTGTTAGAAATGCACACAGTTTGTGAGGGCTTACAAATCAACACAAACAGAACCTTTTGACATGTAAGACTTTAACCCTCCTATCTGTCTGAAGAAGACTCAGCGATGGGGCCAAATGTTTAATGTTGGGTCTGCAAATATACTTGCATAATCCATGATGAAATGAGTATGGGCCGCAGAGGACAGAAACTCTTCCAAAAAATGTCTAACCCTTGAATCCCTGGGTGGAAAATGAGGTCCTATTTCCATGGGAGTCTTACTTGGTTTGTAAAAAGGGTGTAGGGTAATAGCTTGGCCTCTTTTTCCATCATCATTTCCTTGAGCTGTTTTAGCTTGATCTTTTCATACCCTCACCTTCTGAGTGCCTCCTAATGAAAAGTTGTCAGACTGGTAGGGTGGCCAAGATATGCCAACAGCACTCTTCTTTAGATGTGGTATTTTTAAAAGACAGAGAACACTATGAAACCTATGGGGACCGAGGTACATATGGCATGAAATGAAATTTCTCTGGGGTTTTTCTTGATTTCATCATTCTCAGGACACAGGTTCATTTTGAACTTTCACCCAAGCTGTTTTTGTATGTATGTATGTATAAACACTGAAAATAGTAAAATGAGAATTTGCACTAGTAGTCATTAGATTTAACCCCAGAAATTGGCACTTCTCTGGCTGTATAATGTAATGATTGCACATTTTTACTTGGTGTTTCCTAATTGGCAAATAGGTCAGTTTTTCTATAACAATAACTCTATGATATTAATGGGACAGATATTTTTGGAAAAAAAATTGAACAGTGAGAACACGGATAGATGGATAATGAAACTCTTACTTCAACTCAGAAATAAAATGAATTACATGAGTGGGGTTTTCATTTTGCAGTCCATATGCCCTCTGCTTTGAAACTGGTAGCTCTATTATCTCATTACACATCTCTAAAATAGAATAAATTCAACTTTAAAATGGACGCATCAGCTTTACCCTAACGTGGCCAGAATGAAGCTGCATGAAAGTCCTTCTGTACCAGCGGACATTTTCCTTTTCTTGCCTGAGCAAGAAAATCCAGAATCTTGTTGGAACAGCTCATCTCGCTCAAGCATGCTAACTTCTCAAAGTAATAGAGAATATCCGTGTTCAAATTTTGGACTCTGTTACATTTAGCCAGCTTTCAAGTTCTTGTTGAAACATATTTTAAACCGATTTACAATATTTATGGGCATTTGTGAAAAGCTATATTATTTTATATAAAGTTAATTTAAAATATTTTTATTGTATGTAACAAAAATTCTTCTATGGGCTAAGCTATTTCTTCTTATTTCTTTTTATTAGTAGTTGCTGAATTGCTGTAGGGTACAAAGACTCTTCTGTTTGTATATCTTCTCAGGAAATTAAAATTATGTCATATGTATTTATAGAATCCTGTTAGTGTTGATATCTGTTGTGTTGTAAGTAGCACTGTGCTGGCATGGGCTAACACTACTTTATAAGAACTGATTGTTTAATTTTTAGTAATTGGACAGTCTGGGAAATTTTATACCATGGATGTTAACTACAAACCAGAGCATTTCTTTTGGAAAACTGGTTCATTAGGACACCACTCTTTGTGAAAGTTTTCTCTCTCTCTCTCTGTGTGTGTGTGTGTGTGTGTGTGTGTGTGTGTGTGTGTGTGTGTGGTGTTTGGATGTTGTATGTGATTGTGTAGGTAGATGTATGTATATGTTGTATGTATATGTTGTGGGAAAACCTGTGCATGTATGCATTTGCTTGTGGGTGGTACACTGAGTGTCTTCCTTAATTGTTCTTCACCTTAATCTTTTAAGCATGGTCTCTCACTGAACATAGAACTCATCTATTTGGCTTGGCTGGTCCACCATTTGGTTCTAGTGATCTACCTATGGCTTCTTTACCTTACTACTCACAGTTCTTGTGTTACAGGTGTGTGCCACTATGGCTGACTATTACATGGAGTTTGGGGATCTAAACTCAAGTCCTTATACTTCGTAGCAAGCATGATTTTATCCATGGAGCTTTTTTTGTGAAACTTAATGATGCCATTCTGTCATTGCCTCATTCTTGGGACAATCAAGGCAGAGAAGACAAAATGATATTGCCACACTAACAGTCAACAGCCAACATAATTGTAAGGCTTTTTTTTTTTTTTTTGACCAGTAGAGTTTTCTGTACTTCTGACAGAGGGAAAGCTTCCAACATATAGCATCTGAATTTCTCCCAATGTTATTGTTTCAGCCTTTGTTGTCAATATATATTCAGTCCCCTTTCTGTATTTTAAATCTACAATAAAATATATATTTATAACTGTTCTGCAATTGATTTTTCTTTTGCTTATAGTCAAATTAGTGATTTAAAGAGCACAAAATTACATCAGAGAAATTCTTGCCCACACAGACACATCTTGGCAAGTGTTACAACTTGCAAAAGTGAGAGCTGGGTGCAGTTTGTGTTGGCTGCAGACACTTCCATTGCTGATGAGTCAGGCAGTTCCACTGTCTGACTTCTACCCTTTTTCAACTACTCCTCCCTGCCCAGACTCACCCATCTAAGACAGAGCTCACACTAATATCTTTTTGTCTTCCTTCCACTTTCCCTCATCCAAGCTGTAACAAGTATTACAGTGCTGCAGATGAGCATCTGCTTCTGTAGATAGCAGTTAGTTGAGACATGATGCCACTTCATGCTCTGTTCTAACAAAGCAAATTTCTCAGGCGAAATGTATACCTTAGAGATGATTTGTTTGTTTATTTGGTTTTCTTTCCCAATCAGACAGTTTCACTGAGGGGAGTCATTTTTGTTTATTAGATAGGCAAAGCACAAATATAACGGATAGGTCAGCAGTCTGAGGATTCTTCTCAAGTAGAAACAGACACTGCTTGAGCTGAAAGAATGCAGGTATAGTCTAGTATTAACTTACAACCTCATTGACTATAACTCTCTTGTGAGTCCTACATTTGTTCACAGTAGAGGTGATTTGCCTCTATGGAGCAGGGGTTATGCTGTCCCACTTCAATGCAAAAAGACCTTCCACTCTCTGCAAATCAGCAGTTGACCATTCTCTTCCTAACAGACTTCCTGGGTGGGGTCAAATTATAGATTTCTTTGCTGTGGGACAGGCTCCACTTCTTTGCATAGCCCAATTTCAAGAAATTCATTTCAAAGCTCTCTAGGAAGTACCGTGAAGCCTCCTTACTAGGCTTGTGTTTGGAAAGTTCTGTTGCTCCTTTCCTTTCTGCAGAAGTAGTCATGAATGTCTTGTAGCTCAGCCTAGAGGGCTGTGATGCTACCATCAGTCTCTGCTTTTCTTCCCTTTTGGCCTCATTCTACATCCTCCTTGATCTAACTAAAGTTTCTAATGTACAGGCAGAAGGAGAGCCTCTTTCTGACTCCTTCATGTTGGAGAGGAAGGGATTTTCTTGGTGTCACTCTTGTATCTAGGGACCAGATCATTTTGTACCAGTTAAAGCTGACTCACTGAGTCCTACCACAGTTTTACTCTTACATGTTTAAAGACATATAGAGACTCATAATAAATTCAGAAATTTTAAATGATGGCTCCAACCAACCATCATAGAGTCAGTATAAATTAAAAGCCAGAGAGAAAAAGAGTATTGATCAATAAAGTTGGACATAACAATATTATCAAAGAAACAGAAAACATTACTTTTAGTTTCTTGATAGTGACAGGAAATTAGAGAAGCCTTCTTATCTGTGTCTTTAAGTACACTGTTTTATTAGAAGAAATATTTTTTCTAGACCTGACATGAAGCAGATGATACCGTGTTCACAGTGAATGTCCTAACCAGCAAGATACAGAATCCTTCCATTATCCCAGTTAAACCCATTTGTTTATTCTTTCTGACACCAGTCAACAAATATACAAGATTCAAATAAGTTGCGCCCAAGACCCAGAACTATTGTAGTATCTGTAAAAACACAATATAAAGGGTTTCTCATATGCCCCTAAAATCTTTGGAAATGTTTGGCAACAGAAAAATGAAAATTTAATGAAGAAGGTACATTATATATATTAGATTAAAGCAACTTCTTCATCTTTTAGGTACCACAATCAGCATGGACATCTTCAACTTCAAGGTGCAGGAAAAAATTGTTTCTACTCTGTTCTTTTGCAATCCAGGGCCACTGTAGAGATGGTATCACTCTCTCTCAGAGCTTCAAAAACCATTTTCACTCAAGCACATCTCTTCCAGGTCTAAATCACCGGGCTGATTAGTTTCCCAGAGAAAAAGACAGAAAGAGCTTTGTAACCATTTCTCCTTGTCTTTGTGTTATGCTTCTTGGCTCACTGGTTGGTCTCCAAAAGGAATTTGATAATCTAAAGTCCAAGGTTTAGTGGTGTCTGCTTCAGAGTCCCTGTTGTCTGTGTAATGAACCAATAAGGGGCTCATAACTTTGAGTGCTAGGCTAGCATAGCATTTCTTGTGCACCATGAATAAAAAAGGCCCTCAGCTCTCTTTGATTGCTGTCCCCCACCCTATCTCCTATTGTTCTTAAATAGCCTTCCCTCCTGGCAACAAAAACTAGTCTCAGAAACATAGTTAATGTAATTAAGGAGAGGAAACTTGTAGGCCTTTTATACTAAAGGGAAGTGGCCTAATGGCCTACCTTTCCTTATTACTCAAACAACAAAATCCTCTTTTAAACTGGCTGGGCCAGTTGCCCAGTTGCCTATTTGGCTTTTGAGTCAAAGCCCAATGACTCATTCAGTGACCAGCAACAGAGCTTTTCAGAGTGAGCTCAAGATTCTGCATCATATTCATCCAGGATGATTGAAAACAGCAGGTGATCCCTCAGCTGCACCTACTTCTACAGAAAAAGGCTGCTAGAAGTGAGGCCTGGGAACCAGTTTTCACAGCACTGACAGATTATATTTATTAAAACTACATTTGAAAGACCACTTCTTTACAAGCACAGCATTGACTCTTGGCTGAATATTTCCATTTTTCTTTTTTCCTCAAAGTCAACGCTTCTAAACAAATAAGCAAAATAAATACAAAACTCAAAGTTGGCCATGTTCATTCATGAGCCTTCATAACCCACCTCTCATCACAAAAACAAATGGCCTTTATCCTTTGTGAGGGGTGGGTCCAATGGGTCCTTTGGAGGTTGGGTCCTCTAGTGTTCACAGTGTAGTGCTAACTTACATGTAATTAAGGAGAGGAAACTTGTAGGCTCTCTTATGCTAAAGGGAAGTGGCCTAATGGCCTACCTTTCCTTATTACTCAAACAACAAAATCCTCTTTTAAACTGGCTGGGCCAGTTGCCCAGTTGCCCATTTCGCCTTTGAGTCAAAGCCCAATGACTCATTCAAGTGCTAACTTAAATATTGGCAAATTAAAGCATTTGAGCCTTGCCATAGTCAATAATAGCACATTACCTAAATGTAATCTGTTAACCCCAAAATACTCTTTTGAACTCTGCAATGTTCCCTCCTACTTCAGATTTACAAATACAACTCACATGGAAGAAAAACAGACACCATAACTCATACTCAAATTGGGTCTCTTAATGCTGGACACACAAACTCTTCATTGCCCTTTGACTTTTGTCTTTTACCCATCTAGCTGGTTAGGAAATCACATACTTGCATATTTCCACCTCTCTTCTCTCTCTTTCCCTTTCCCTCCTTCCTTCCCTCCTTTTAAATAGAATATTATCTCTTTTATATGCCCAAATGATTATTTGAATAACTTCATAACTAATTTTGTAGTTACCCAAACCTACTACTTATGTTAAGATTCATGTAATAGGAGAGTTAACCTGAAAAATCACAGAAGTACAGAGCTAATGAACATCTTATACAAAGCCAGTTAAACCATCCTCTTCTCCACTAGTTTCTTGTATGCTGCAAGTACTTCAACCTAATCAAGCACTTTAAAGAGTCAACATTAGGATTCATGTATGAGTAAAAATATGTCGTTTGTCTTTCTGTGTCTGGGTTACCTCAGTATAATGTTTTTTAGTTACAGTCATTAACTTGTAAGTTTTATATTTCTTTATACCTGAATAAAATTTCATTGTGTGTAGATAACATAAAGATCTTAAGGGAGGGGGACATCAAGAACACATGTGGATAGAGGAATGATGGGAAGGGAGATTTAAGTAGAAATACGGATGGGAGGATAGAGTATGATATTTTAAAAAGCCCCACAGAAACCTATTATATTATAATATATTTCATATAAAACAATATAATTTGATTACTCTATCCTACACAGGGACAGTGCTCCTCCCATAATCCTTAAGTTGCCAAATAAGACATTCAACCCCAGGTGTGGTATATCTCCCCTCAAGTTGTTCAAAGGTGTCCCATAAACTGCCAAACAATATAGGCTATTGCCAGTACCCTTGATCACTCAGAGTTTGATGGTTGGTTCTTATTACCGAAGACACCACTCACCTTAGTCATAGGGCATGGGAAAATGAAGCTGATACTGACTGAGAGATTTTCTTCCTGCTAGATAACTTTCATAGTACTAGAAGCTGCTATACCAGCTGCTAGGGTGTGGGAGAGTTATCAATAGTCTTTACCAGCTGTGAACTTTGTTAATTACAGTAATGATCAACATGGTACAATATGACCATGGGTCAAATAATGGCATAAATGTTACGGGGGTAACCGACTGCTTTCTGGTTGGACTTAAGGCCCACTCCACAGAAAAAAAATATATGCCTAATACTATAATTCTGGACAAGAATTCATGATTTGGGAACAAAAGGCCCCAGTTAAGTCTACTACTAATATTTTGCTAAATGGATTTAGTATTAAACTATTCTATAAATTCATGTCTCTAGATTTTCAGATTAACGAAGCTTTCAGGACTCATTAAAGAAGCTGCTTTGTTTAATGGACAGCAGTTAATGAAGAAACTCTACAAATGGTTAAAGTGCAGAGAACAAGTCCCCTTACAGTGCTCAGCCATAAATGGGAAATAAATTCTCTTCCCTCAAGGCTCAGGGGGCATTGTGGAAGAAGAGGCAGAAAGATTGTAAGATTTAGAAGTTGAGTAGAACCTGGTTGAAATACTGCCTTCTGAACATTATAGGAACTTTTCTAAATTCATAGCAGCTTCATTTGGCTACACAAGACCAGTACAAGATCAAGCCAATAAACATTCCAGGATGGACAAGGTAGGGACTCAAAAGCAGTTGATGACTACCTTGGGAAGGAGAGTCAGTTTTCCTTGTGGGCATGGTCCTTGGTAGAGCCACCATGCTTCAGTGGATGACTCCACACCCATGAACATATGGGGAATCATAAAATGTGCTCCATTTAAAAAAAAAAGGGAGGGGGGAATAATAGGACATACAGTTGGAGGGGGGTTAAGGTGTGGGGAAGTAGTTTTGGGAGGAGTTAGGAGAAGGAGTATGGAAGGCACTGAAAAAAAGTAGAATGAAAAGATAATTAATCTAAAATCTCTCACTTAAAAATGAGAAAAAAAAAACTTGACACACACCGTTGAAAGACCAAAGAATTAAAAATTAATTTTTTAAGTTATTGGTTTTAAGTTTAAAGCACAAGCCTGAACAAAGTCTAGACATGTCCAGACATTTGTGGGGAAGAACCAGCCGTACTGCATTCTTTCTTGTCCACTAGAGATTCAGTTGCTAGGAATCAGACCCCTCTCCCCTAGGACAGCCAAACAAGGGAAGCCAGACCATTAATGGTTTGGGGGCCTTCCTATAGCAAATCAGTTCAAAATACAATATCCCCCTTTGTGTTTCGACCAATAGACGCTTGCCAGGCAGGAATTCCCTGTTTTGGGCACGCTGGGAGCGACCGGACTCTTTCAATCACCCTGCTAATCTGAGTAGGAGGCTCTCAGCTCTCAACCATGGTGGTAAGGGTGTGTGAGCCCAGGTTATAGCTTGTAATAAAAAAGATCCTCATCTGGTTTGCAACAAGCTCGACTCTTGGTGGTCTTTTGGGGTCTTTCGAATCTGGCACAACAGTGATAAACTTACGGCTTTTCAGATTTATAGCCAACACATGAAAGAACTTAAGGTAGAGGAATTTTTAAAAGTTCATAAGATAGGACAACTTTAAAGCTATAGGAAATTGCCTACAGAACCAATTATCTGAGGCTAAAGCACATGCATCTAACTACTGTTATACAATGTATGCTTGTATGTTCTATGTAAGGTGCCCAGTCTCAGGAGCTCACTGCCTAAGGTGAGCCTTAGTACCATGTTAGTATGGCTAATTAGCTAATTAGCTCCATCAGGTCATTCTAAACTTGAAGTCAGCTAAAGAACTCAGTTCTCTTTGTTTCACTTATATGTAATCATGATATTTATTCTAGATACAGGGATTTAACTTCATGCTAACTCAGTCTGAAACTGGTGGTCAGGTACTCTTAGCCAAAGTATGCTTAGAAGTATCATTTCCAATTGTTTGGTTTTCTTTCTTGGCATTCTCCTCTGCTGCGATTGGAGAGAGAATCCACATGCTAGCTTGGCATTTTGAAGGATCAGGATGAGCTTGATATGTGGAGGTGACAGCACTACCAGATCCAAATGCTATCCTGGAAAAACATTGGTTCTCATCCTTCCTTTCATCTTTCCTTCAAGTGGAATCACAGTGATTGGTACTTCCCAAGAAAGGCTTTGCTGCTGCAATCCCAAAGCATTAGGCAAATGAGGTTACTGGTGATTCTCTTTCCAGAGTCTTTGTTAATGGATCTTCTCTCTCATTTTTCCACTTCTGCTTTCACCATGAAAATAGAGAAGTTAATCGAAAAGATGGGAGGAAAGGAAAAACCTTTGCATAAATTCTTGTTCTTTTGAACGTCTAGGAAAACCAGAGCTCTATTAGGAAATGCAGTTTCCTCTTTTATTCCTATTAGTTTGTGCTTTACAGCTTTTGATGAATCCAGGTCTCTCAGCATTGGTATACCAACTCAGAGTATTCCTTTCTCATACAATAACCCTCTCTTGTGTGATGAGTGATAAGAATCACTCAGCCCTTTCTCTCCATACTGAGAATCACACTTGTAATAAAGTAAAACTGACAGAAGAGAGGCCAAGAAGTCAGTGATATGCCTTTGTCTTTTATTAACCATGCTAGGATAATGTCCCTCAATTTTGGCATTGATCTTCATAGAAATGAATATTATATTTTTTTAATGAACAAAAAAAAAGAAATTTATTTTTTATAGTTCTAGGAGTGAGCAAATCTAGATCATGACACTATTTGACTCAATGTCTTGTGAAGATGTTTCCTGGATGGTCATTTTTTTCTGTATCCCTCATGTGATAAAAGTGGTAAGCTACTCTTCTGGGCCTTTTAAAAATGTATATTTTTTGAAACTAAAATATAATCATAAAATATTCCTTCTTCCCTTTCCTCCCTCCAGTTCCATCCATGTATTCAATCTTTCCTCTTTTTTTTTTTTCAAATTCATGGCCTATTTTTCTTTAGTTGTTGACATGTATACAAACATATGTTTTCCTAAATATATAAATACAACCTTCTTAGCCTATATCTTGTATGTATATGCTTTAGAGCTGACTACTTAGTATTGGGAAACCAACTGGAAGGTTCTTCGATAGGGAAGACTATTTTTTTTTTTTACATTCAGAAATTTAATAATATCCAGGTAATAAAAAGCCTATAGGATGTCTAGCAAAGTTGGTAGAATACTTGCCTAGTGTATACAAGGCCCTGGGTTCAATCTTTAGCACCATATAAACTAGATATGGTGGTACAGGTCTGCAATCCCTTAATCTCAGCATTTTAGAATTCAAGGTCACCCTGCACTACATAGCAATTTCAAGGCCAACATAGGATACATGAGACCCTTTCTTTTAAAAGAAAAGAATGGTAAGGGTGGGATGAGGGAAGCCCAGAGAACCAAGGAGGCTGCTGGTTTAATTTATGGGCAGTTCCATGCTAAGCATGTTCACAAATTTTTTTTTTGAATTTTATTTTTTTCTTATCAGTTACATTTTATTAACTCTGTATCCCAGCCATGTCCTGATCCCTCATTCCCTCCCAGTCCCTCCCTCCCTCCCTCATCTCCACCGTGCCCCTTGCCACGTCCACTGATAGGGGGGACCTCCTCCCCATTCATCTGATCCTGTTTTATCAGGTATCTTCAGGACTGGCTGCAAAGCTCTTCTCTGTGGCCTAACAGGACTGCTCCTCCCTTGGGGGGTGGGGAGGCCAAAGAGCCAGTCATTGAGTTCCTGTTAGAAATAGAAGACTGGTTTTTCATTTCTTGGTTGCCTATAGTTTTTCTCTCTTTCTTTCTTTCTTTCTTTCTTTCTTTCTTTCTTTCTTTCTTTCTTTCTTTCTTTTTTTTTTTTTTTGTGGTTGAAATCCTGGGCCTCTTTGTAGCAGCATTAATTCTATTCACAAATTTTCATTTTCATAATAGGGTAACCTATTCTAGTTTCCTTTCTGTTGCTGCAACAAAACACCCTGACCAAAGCAACTCAGGGGAGAGAAGGGCTTATTCAGCCACAGTCCTTTATTTGGGGGGAAGACAAGGCAGGGACTCTAGGAGCTAGTTACATCATTCACATGGTTAAGTGCAGAGAGACACATGCTACCTGCTTGCTTCCAGACAACCTCTTCTGCTCTTACTCTTACAGTTTTAGACCCTCTGCTGGTAGAACAATCCTCCCAATAGTGGTCAGGTTAATTAACAATCTAGACAACTCCCCACAGACACACTTTGTAGGCTAATCTGATCTACGTAATCCCTATTGAGATTCCTTTTTCAGGTTGTGTCAGTTGACAGTTAAAGCTAATCGGTATACTGAAGTGGAAGTTTCTGGTCTCTTTGAAGACTCAGTTGTGTCATGTGATATTTTGCTGGAAGCTATCTTAGAGAGGGCATGTGATGCTTTCCTGGAGGCTGGCTTGTGAGAGGGCACATGGTGATGTTTTGCTGTGAGCTGCCTCGTGTGAGAGGCATGACTTTGGCCATCTGAGAACATCTGGGAGTGGGCGCCAAGAAGAGGAGATATATAGAAGCTCACAGACAGTGAGACATCGCTTTTTGGATTGACATCACTGTGCTGGCCTTCATACTTTGACACTTTACTTCCCAGAGAGAAATGTTCCAGAGAACTTCTAGGGACAATCCAATTGAATCTTGCTGCTTTGCTGAGTTGTTCTGAGCTGCTGAATCATGCTGATTCATGTTGCTGTTTGGTGTTGGCATTTGGACTGGACTGCTGGTATCTGGACAACAAAGAGTGGGCTCACCCCAAGGAACTATTTCTACAAAGTCTACAACTCTCTTTTCTTAATAACCTTTTTTTCTCTCCTACCTCTGGTGAGTGGCTTGGAAGGAAGGTAGAAGCTTTAAAATTTTCTAAATAAATAGGTTTGTTCAAAGATCTAGGCCTACACATGTAATCATGTTATTCAACCCAAATGCAGGGATTTATCTTTAGGCTGGTTTCACACTGTCTCTACTCAAATGAAGAAATATGCTGAGGACTGGGAGTCAGTCCTCAAAGCAGTTTTAAACCAATCCCTAGTATTGCAGCATTTGCAGGTGCACTAACTGACTCTTCATCCTTTGCTTATGTGCTCCCACTGCACAGCTGGAAGTCTCTGTAGCAGGCCAACCCTGACAATCTTTAGGACTGAGTCTCCCAGGGTGTCATGCTCCATAATCACCTAAAGGGCCTAAGAAAGGCCCAAGTACTAGCTTTCCTTTTAGTGGAGGAAGGGAAGGTGACACACATGCCGTCTCACACACATAGATGCCAGAGGACAACTTTGTGGAGTAGGGGACTGAACTCAGATTACTAGGCTTGCATGATAAGTTTCTTTACCTACTGAGACACACTGCCAAACCCAGTTACTAGGGTTTTGTTTTTTTCTTAGCGTTTAGTTGGTTTAATGAATAGGAATAAAGTTGTTTATTTCCCCCACCAGTTTTTTAAATAATTAATTTTTTAGTCACTTTACATCCTGATCTTAGCATGTTCCCTCCTCTCCTCCTGGTCACACCCTCCCTCCATCTTTCCCTATTCCTTCATTATCCTCAGAAAAGGGGAGCCCCCACCAGCCCACCCCCAGCTCATCAGAAGAGCATGTCCTCTTCTTTTTTGGTCTGGTGCAGCAACCCTGCCAAGGGGAAGTGACCATAAAGCACTATGTTGGAGATAGCTCTAATCCCCTTACTAGGAGACCTACATGAAGCTGGAGCTGCCCAATGGCTACATCGGTGTAGGAAATGGGGAAGAGCCTTAAATTCACTGGCACAGGAGACAACTCCTTTGCTAGTTCTTGTGAGAGTTCTTGCCTTTTGGATGGAAACTTGATTATCTTCTCATGGAAGATAATGACTTCAGAACTTTCTATTTAGTTTAATACAATGATGAAAAAGTCTGATTCATTAGTTTTCAGGTTCTGAAGTCTTTTCCATGCCTATGAGAACTTCCCTTTTTCATAGAGGAAGCACATTACACGAATCAGAATTTACTTTCTATGTTATTGCTTCATCTCTGCTTCTGTAGCACAATGGCACAGACTGTGGGTAACTTACAGAAAACAAAATTTTTCACAGCCTGAGTTTTGGGAAGTATAAAAGCAAGGATTCGCTGTCTTATTGTACCTTACTTCACCTTCACTTAGCAAAGACCGGAGGGCAGGAGAGAGCAACTCTACCCCCTACCAAGTCATTTTTATTATGCCTTACTCTATTAAAGTTGCTTTTCATATTCTCTCAAATCCTCAGCTGCCAACGCACCAGAGCCCTGGGGACTAGGTGCCTAGAGCTTGAAATTGTTGTTGAGATCACTTTTAGAGCACAGCCAGTTTCTTATTGTGTCTCAGGAATATATGACCCTGTTTTATCAGGGATCTTCAGGACTGGCTGCAAAGTTCTCCTCTGTGGCCTAGCAGGACTGCTCCTCCCTCGGGGGGTGGGGGGAGGTCAAAGAGACTGCCACTGAGTTCCTGTCAGAAATAGTCCCTGTTTCCCTTACTCAGGAAAACCAATTGGTTACTGAGCTACCACAGGCTACATCTGAGCAGAGGTTCTAGGTTATATCCATACATGGTCCTTGGTTGGATAAATAGTCTCAGAAAAGACCCCTGTGCCCAGATATATTTGGTCCTTGTGGAGCTCCTATCCATACTAAGGGAGGAGGTGCTCCCCAATCAGTGCACTTGGAAAGGGGCAGGGAGGAGATGAGGGAGGGAAGGATTGGGAGGGAACGAGGGAGCAGGATACAGCTGGGATGCAGAGTTAATAAAATGTAACTAATAATAAATAAAAAGAAAAAAAAAGAATTTAGTAACATGGACAGCACCATAATCCATAAAGAAGGGAGCTTATCTTTTATCATGAGAACTGAACCTTGGTTGACAGACCTGGAAAGCAAACTTCAGTGGAAGAAAACTGAAAAAAATCATGTGGACTTTGTAGAAAATCTGATTTCATGAAGAAATTTTATTCTTCTTTTATGGTAAGGTACTACATTATGTTTTTTATATCAACACTTATTTTATTAGTTTGTTTTAAATCATAATTCCCATAAATTCAAAATAAATTAAAAATCTTTAAATATATAAAAACAAAAACAAAACAAAACAAAAAACCCAAAAGAATATACGACTCAGCAGTCCACTTATCTCAATCCTATCTTCTGAAATTGCATCTAACTATAGGAAATTTAAACCATATTTCCAATTTTGGACAGCAAAATTTAATTTTACATCGCACATACAATAAGGGCCTGATTAAACATCTCAATGGCAAACATAGTATACCACTTCCAAAACTCAGTTTCCTCATCTAAAAAAGAGGGTTGATGTATATACATTGATTTTTTTATTTTCTTTTAGAAGTGTCTGCTTTGGAAATATCTATATCCCTAAATAATACTTTTTATTGATATTTAGGAACTAAAAGTCCTAATATTGATCCAAGTTGGAACTTCCCTGCTAGAAACTGACAAAATGATAAACAGACAAAGCTTTTTAAGAATGTTACCAGATGGCCAGAGAGGGGATGCTTGTAGGAGGACTTTGGCATTTGGGCTTTGAAAAGAGAGATATAGACTTTCTTTTGAGGCTTCCTGCTCACCTGAGTATTTTTACACCTTATAACTTACATCTGATTTATTCAATTTTTTATGATTTGTGTTATCTTGAATGTCCACTATTATAATCATCCTTTCTTTTACAGTATTCACCACTGACCCTACAATAACCATGTTGGACTTCTTAGGCCCATTGTTTTTACTTTCTTTTTTCATTTGTTTGTTTGCTTGTTTTGTTTTTACTTTCTTATCTTTTAATCACAAAGGGAGTTCATGCTACTTCTAGCACTGAGCTGAAAAAGTCAAGCTTACCTCTGACGTTGCAAATAGCTTACCGTCATTTCTTTGGGGTAAGATGGAAGACTGGAAGTTGCACCTGTGTGACCTGGTGAAAGTGAATAGTCAGAATAAGAACAAAGTAGACAATATTCCTAAGAGAGAAGAGATAAAAAGCTGTAGAAATTCAAAAAAATGGGCCTGAGGTGACAGCACAGTTGGCAATGCTTGCCTCACAAGCATGGGAACCCAAGTTTGATTCCCCAGAACCCACATAAAAAGCCCGTGTGGTAAGAATCACTTGAAACCTCAGTACTTGACAGGTACCAGGAGGATCCTGGGACTTTCTGGCCATCCAGTTTAGTCTAATTACTGAGCTAGAAGCCAATGAGAGCTGTCTCAAAAGAGTTGGATGCCATTCTTGAGAATGTCACCTAAGGTTTTCCTCTGGCTTCTACCCCCACTTACACACACGTGCACATAAATACACAAAAGCATGCGCACACACATGGATACACAGATATAGACATACATATTTTTTTTAAAAAAAAGAAATCCACAAAGGTTTCTGAAAAGAGTGGAGAAAAAGAAGTAAACCAAATATACACAGTCCTGTGTTGGGAAGGGGAGAAGAATCCTCATACAAAAGCTGTGGGAGCAGCTCATTTTTCTTTTCTGAGTGCTATCAGGGATTGGACAAATGTAGGCTGCCCAATAAATAAAAGCAGTGGCTGGATCTCAACCAATAGATGCACCGCTTTCACAATGTAAGCAATGTGAAAAACCAAGGCAATCTGAGTCTTCCAAAAGATCATAATATCTCAACTACAGAAGAAAAAGATACTGAAACTGGTAAAATTCTGGTTGACAATTATAAACGTTTGCTGGTAAAAATTATAGACGACCTAAAAGACTTTGAAAACTAGTAGATGAATTCAGTTCAGGACATGAATTCATTCAGTCAAGAAAGCCAGAAACACAGAAGAAATACAGTCAGCATATGGACCAGAAAATAAGGAGTATTGATAAAAATAATTAGCAACATGAAATAAAAACTCAGTAATGGCATCAAAACTTGAGTAAAAAATTTTGGAAATGAAAAACCCATGAATAAAACAGAATACACAGTAGAAAGTACAACCAACAGACTAACCAGACTGAAGAAAAGATACCAGCAATAGAGGGCAAAGTCAATACATATTACATTCAAACATGAATAAAGAAAAAATTAAAGAACCATGGCTGCACATTTAACCACTAGAATAAAATCAAGAGACCAAGCCTGAGAATCCATGGGATAGAAGGTGAACAGAGATAGAAAAATTAAAGGTGTAAAAAAAATCTACTTAGTAAAGTGATAAAAAATTCTCCAAATCCAGAGAAAGAAATGGACAGACACGAAAGGCATTTAGAAACTCCAAATAATCATGACCAGCAAAGACCCCCCTCATGACATATGCTATCTAAGATACCAAAAATTTTAAAGTGGAGAACAAAATAAAAAAAGCAATCAGGAAAAGGATGCTAACTAACATACAAAGGAAACACATTAAAATAGTATCAGCAATCCTAAAAGCCAAGAAAAGAGAGGAACAATATTCTTCAAGCTTTTGGAAATAGATAACTGCTCACCAATACTGGCACAGCCAATAAAACTGTATTTTAAAATTGGTGAGGAAATAAGGACATATCAAGATAGGGACAAACTAAGGCAGTTCATGGCCACTAAGCTTAAACTGTAAAAGATTTCAAAAGGAAAATTGAACACAGAGGGGGAAAAAAAAAGACTGCTTCCTTCGAGAGAACACAAGAAAAATTACATGTCATGAGAGGGATGAATGAACAAAGGTGTTCTAGGAAGAAAGCCATCATGCCATAAACAAACAACCCCTGATACCAACTGGAAAATAAACAACAGTCCTATCAGCCAGAAAAAAAACGAGGAAGTTATAAGAATTACTAGATTTCTCCCAATAGTGATTTTAAATGTAAATGGCCTCAACTCACTAATAAAGAGAAAGCATGACAGGTTGGACTGAAAAATAAGAGCCACTGATATTGTTTCAAATGGCCTGTTCTCAGTTTTCTTATATTTTTATATTTTTAGGATTAACAAGCTTGACTATATAGCTAAAGTTCTTCCTGGCTCTTGGTTTTTGAAATAAGTAAAGTGAGAAACTAAGAGAGAGATGTCAAAAATATACCTTGAGATGATTTAAAATGTGAATATAACATAAAAATTAAAAGATGAAGAAAAATGCTTGTATAAAGCAAGTGTTCAATAATAACTTCATATTAGAAAAGAGGATCTCCCTCTTCCAATGTCCGTCCTATTTGCCTTTTGAGTGAAGATTGATCATCTTACCCAGGGTCCTCCTTCTTGCTTAGCTTTTTTAGGTGTACAGATTTTAGTATGTTTATCCTATATTATATGTCTAATATCCACTTATAAGTGAGTATATACCATATGTGTTTTTCTGCTTCTGGGATACCTCACTCAGGATGATCTTTTCTAGATTCTACCATTTGCTTACAAATTTCATGATTTCCTTGTTTTTAATTGCTGAGTAGTATCAGGAAACAAGACAGGAGTCTACTACAGAGGGCCTCTGAAAGACTCTATGCAGCAGGGTATTAAAACAGATGCTGAGGCTCATAACCAAACTTTGGGCAGAGTGCAGGGAATCTTATAAAAGAAGGGGAAGATAGAAAGACCTGGAAGGAACAGGATCTTCAAAAGGAGAGCAACAGAACCAAAATATCTGGGCACAGGGGTCTTTTCTGAGACTGATACTCCAACCAAGGACCATGCATGGAGATAACCTAGAACTCCTACTCAGATGGCAGCTCAGTATCCAAGTGGGTACCCTAGTAAGGGGAACAGGGACTGTCTCTGACATGAACTCAGTGTCTAGCTCTTTGATCACCTCCCCTGAGTAGGAAGCAGCCTTACCAGGCCACAGAGGAAGACAATGCAGCCAGTCCTGATGAGACCTGATAGGTTAGCATCAGATGGAAAGGAAAGAGGACTGCCCCAACAGTGGACTTGGAGAGGGGCATGGGAGGAGAAGAGGGAAGAAGGGTGGGTTTGGGAAGGAATGAGGGAGGGGACTACAGCTGGGATACAAAGTGAATAAACTTTAATTAATACAAAAAAATTAAAATTAAAAAAGAAAAGAAGATCTCAAATAAACAACCTGAAGTTATAGTCAAAGAGCCAGAAAAAGAACAAAGCAAGTATATACTTAATAAAAGCCAGAGCAGAAACAAAGAACTAGAAAATTCTGAATATTATGAATGTTCTTTTGAACAAAAATAAGCAATCATTTATATGTACTAAGAAAAAAGAGAGAAGGTTCAAAATCGAAAGTGGACATAGATACATTGTGTAGTATTACCATGGAAAAAGAAATGATTACAAGAGACTGCTATGAAAACTTACAGACCAAACTGTGAGACTAAAAAGAAATTAATAAATTCCTAGAAATACACATGAAGAAATTAAAAAATATGAACAGACGAATTACACATAAAGATACTGAATCAATAATAAAAACCCTATCCAGGGAAAGAAAATAGTTTGATTATTTCATTGAAAGAATTTAAGCAACTAATACCAATTATTGTCAAATTTCTAAAAAAAAAAAAAGAAAAGAAAAAAACTGTAGATGAGAAATACTAATAAACTGATTCTATGAGGTGGAAATACTCATAAACTGATTTTATGAAAGGTGCACTACCTGATACTAAACCCAGAAATGACTCTATAAAAGAAGATAAAGCTATATTATAGTATCCTTGAACATAGATGGAAAGATCCTCAACAAAATACTATCAAATTGAATCCAACATCACATTAAAAGGATCATTTACCATTCTCAAGTGCATTTATCCTTAGGATACAGTGACATGAAAAAAATCTGTGGCAATCATAAATCTAAACAGATGCAAAAAAAGCATTTATTAAAAATTAAACACCTCTTCATATTATAATTTTAAATCCCAACAAATTAAGGTGGGAAGGAATGTGCCTCAACTCAATAATGGACTTGTGTAACAGAGTCATGGAGGTATCATACTCAGTGGTGACAGGCTTGAAGAGGGTTGTCTTCAAGATCAGGAATAAGAATATAATATAGGACAAACATACTAAAATCTATAGTCATAAAGAAGCTAAAAAACAAGGAGGACTCTAGGCGAGATGCTTAATCCTCATTCAGAAGGGCAAACAGAATAGACATTAGAAGTAGGAGAAGAAACGGAACAGGATTGAGTCTTCCATAGAAGACCTCTGAAAAGACTCTACTCATCAGGGTATCGAAGGAGATACTGAGACTCACAGTCAAACTTTGGGCAGAGTGCCAGAATCTTTATGGAAGAAGAGGGAGATGGAAAGACCTAGAGGGGACAGGAACTCCACAAGGAGAACAACAGAGCCAAAATACCTGGACCCAGCCAGGCCTGCCGAGACCAATACTCCAACCAAAGACCATGCATGGAGAGAACCTAGACCCCCTGTTCAAAAGAAGCCCATTGGCTGCTCAGTTTCCAAGTGGGTTCCCTAGTAAGGTGTACTGTGGCTGTCTCTGACATGAACTCAGTGGCTGTCTCTGTGATCACCTCCTCCTGGGGCAATCTATACGTTCAATATAAACCCCATTAAATTTATAATAGTGTTTTTGGTTTTGTTAGAAATAGAAAAATAATTCTAAAATTCATACAAAACCAGAAAAGGCTCAGAATATTCAAAGTATCTTTGCA
This sequence comes from Psammomys obesus, assembly GCF_907164565.1. Taxonomy (NCBI): domain Eukaryota; kingdom Metazoa; phylum Chordata; class Mammalia; order Rodentia; family Muridae; genus Psammomys; species Psammomys obesus. Next base: position 8,599,833 of record NW_026596057.1, on the reverse strand, counting down.
AAAAGTAGAGAGCCTGAGGCATCATATAACCCAACTTCAAATTTCATCACCAAGCTCTAATAATCCAAATAGAATGAAACTGCCAAGTTGATAAACATGTAGATCAGCAGAACGAGAGATCCTAGAATAAATTCGTGTTTATAATTACATGAATTTCAGCAAAGACAACAAGAACATGAAATGGAGACAGATAGGTCGTCTTAATAAAGGATGTTGAGAAAACTGAATAAACCCATGTAGAAACATGGAAACAGACCCTTATTTTATACCACATGAAAACAAACTCAAAATATATTTTTTTAAAAAACTGTAAAGTTGCTACAAGAAAGCATGGGAAGAAAATTTATGAAACTGTTTGAGGAAAAGTTGTATTTTGCTAACAAAAGGACCAGACACCAAAAGCCAACATAGCCAAAATGGGATCCTCTCAAACTCAAAGTTTCTGTCAGCAAAAGGACAAATCAATGGAACAAAGTGCCACTTTGGGAATCAGAAGGCCTTGCACACATCTGATGTCACCTGGTAGGAGGGTGTCACTACACAGACAAAAGCTGTAAGTGACAGTAAGGAACTGGGTAACTGAACACTTGGCACATGTTAAAGTTTTTTTTTTTTTAACTTTTTATTGATTTGTTGTATGTTTCAAACCATGCAGCCCAATTCCGTTTATCTCACTGTCCCCTCATGTCTGCCCTTAGCAACTGCAATCTCCCCTCTAAAATAAAATACACATAAACGAAAGCAAAAGAAAACATCACGGAAGCTGTTCTATGTCACGGTGTGTCCCTCTGTCCACACATCTTCACTTGCAAATGAGCATTGCTGCTCATTCTCCCTCTCAGGGTGGCTCACCTGCACTCTGTCCGCCATGTCCAGATCCTACACCTCGCTTGCTGCCCAGGCAAGCGAGGTGTAGGATCCACTCTCATGAGTGCTGTAGCCAGCAAGGGGCCAGCTCACCTGCTGTCATGACTTCAGGGCCAGTTGTCTGTCGCAGATGGAAAGTGGCGAGGATGGGGGAGGGCATCACCTCATATACACACCATCTCATGGCAGATGTATGGCGTGGAGGGGCCAGGTCTCCTTCACTCTGTCCTCTCAACCAGGGCCAGCACTACCGTGCTCCCCGGGTGAGGTGCAGGGCCCGCTCTCCCAAGTGCTACAGCTAGCAAGAGGCAGGACCAGCTCACCCAGGATCAGCTCTCCCAACTGTCTTCGGTGGCAAGGGGCAAGGGGAGAGAGGGTATCCCCAACCCCAGGATACCATGTTCTCTAGCGGTAATATGAGACATGGACATCGACATAGCATTGGCCCCTGCTGCTGCCTGGCCACGAACGAGGCTGGGACTTCACCATGGACCCAGGTGGTATGGCTGGTCACTCACAGCGGTGGACTCCTCTCAACCCTCAAGTCTCCGGTTCCACCTCTTCGTTCTTCTCACGCTGCTGCACTTCCGTTTCTCTCCCATCTGATCACCACATACTCGCACATTATGGTGGCTCCCGCTGCAGGCTGGCCACACAGCTGGCGGGCCGCTGGGCGACATCCTCCGTTCGCGCTGTGTAGTGTGGCAGCAAGCAGGTGTCTGTGGCCAGCCTGTGCCACGCACTGGAGAGCAGGTCTGTGGGCCGCATGGCAGTCCGCAGGTCTCTGTCTGTCCTCCTCTTCCCCCACCCGGCTGCCTGGATTTGATTTGATTTTTATGAGCCCTCGGTAGAAGACAGCTTAGGCCACCAACCCAGGCGCCGAGCTAGGTTGAACAAAGGGTTGCCGTCTGCTCTACCCATGACCGACATAAGGACAACGCAACCAAGAAGGTGTCTCTTTGAATATTGCCAGAGGGGAAATGTAAAGCTTTGCATCTACCCAATCGCCATGAAAGTGCCCCAGAAAAATGAAAAGCAGAGCCAACATATCATCTAGGAATCCCACCAGTAAGTTTATATTCCAAAGAAATGAAGTCAGCACATTGATGAGCCGTCCTTCCTCCATATCCACTGCAGCATTCTGCTCGGTGGCTAAGACATAAAATCAGACTAAGTACCCTTCAGCAAATGAATGGATAAAGAAAACGGGAAACGCATACAATGGGATGTTATTCTGCTTGAAAAAAGAAGGAAATGGTATTATTTCCAACAATGCGGATGGACCCAACGGCGACTATGTTCAGTGAAATAAACCACATACAGAAAGACACTGTGTTCTCTACTTGTGGCATCTTCAGAAATTGAGCTCCTTGAAGTAGTGAGTAGAACGATGGCTGCAGGGGATAACAGGAGGAGAGAAAGGAAACTAACTCTGTTAGGAAGAACACTCAAGAGACCCATTGGACAAGTGAACGCTGTACAAGTGAACCTTTTACTATACCCTTGAGAACTGCTAAGGAAGTCAATTTGAGAAGTCCTCCACACAAATAAGTCAGAAGTATGTTTTGTTTTTTTAATAGAATGCTTCGAACACTCATCACTTATAATTTTTCTGCTGTTAAATAAAAGTGATTGAGTCACGGGGGGGGGCTGCCCTTAAACCACATTCCATATATGTAGAATCTATCAGTGTTTTATAGTGTTAAATATGTTTGAATGGCAGGTTCGAATGAAAAGGTTTGGGGGTACTTTGAAGTCATTTAAATAAATTGTTTCATCGACTTTATAACAGCAATATGGGAACTGGAGCATTACCTTGGAACAGTTTGCAATGGAAAGGTAGAACAAGGAGGTAACTTGTGAAAATCTCCTGTTGATGTGTTAATAATAACTAGGAAATAAGATTCCCACTCATCTGAACCTCAGGCTTTCCCCATGAGGTTAACATTAGATCTTTGGGAAACAATTGTTTCCTATTTTGTCTGAAGATTCTTGCACATTTCTTGTCCTTTTGGATATCAATGACACATTCTTTCCATGACACAGGACCTGTTGTTACACTATTCCCATGAGGGCAAACAAAGCCAACTGATTTATTAGAGGCACTGTTGCATGTTTCTTTTGTTACATTTTCTTTTGTGTACTAAGAAAATTGATGGCAAATCTGTTTTATCTTTTTCCTTAGGGATTCCAGAAGGCATTATGTTAAAAAAGATCTCACTTAGCAAAGAAATAAGAAAACAGAACTGTGGGATGAGGTGGGATGAGATGTATGGCCTGGAGGGGCCAGGTCTCCTTCACTCTGGAGAAAGGAGAAACAGCAAGGATTTCAACCATCAACTGTTATTTGCCAGGAGTTAGATCAACCTCAACATATGGACTATGTCCCCAAATGCAGTCTCTGATGCTGGTGAGCTTTTCAGTTAAGATATAGAAAGTATCTGTATGATGCTGAGATGAAAAGTGGGCATTTCTGTTTACAACTGTTTAAAGAGAAAAACAATGAGTGAGGGCTGGCACTTCCCAGAGGGAAATAGTGATAAGGAGTTTGAGTGCAGTGTATGAGTGAGCAGTAGTGTGGAGTAGCTGGTAAGCAATAGGAAGCTTGGGATTCTGCTGTGTTCTGAAAGCCAAAAGAGATGTTCAAATAGTTGGCTTTACGGATTTCTTTGCCCTTGTCTTCACCATTAAATATCACTGTTTATTTCTGGGTAGACTTGCCAATTAACTAAGTGTGTTGTTGCTGGGTGCTATGTCCTAAACACTGGTACAAAATCAGATAGGACTATAGTTATCTCTTTAGTTGATTATAAAAGTGCTAAGATCTTTGTAAACAAATAAATGGAGCTATAGCCTTGTTAGAGAAAGATGCAAGTAGCTGGGGATATTCTCTGTTACAAAGTAGGCCTCTAGAGAAAGTCATTCACTTGCCAACTTTACTCTGGCTACTTCTCATGGGGATTTTCCTTAAAGACTGTGAAGGATCTTGACAGCTTTTCTGATGACACACATTTTCAGGATAATCCTTCTGTTCTACATGTGGTTTGAGAATGTCCTTGCATTCTGTTTCCCATGGAAACTAAGTTTCTTCTGTGGATCTGTCTACTTTGTGTTTGGAAGTAGGGGTGTGTGCTGAACTCTTAGCTAACTTATTTGATTCTATAATCAGTTCAGGAGGGAACAGTTTTTAGGATAAATGCAGCCTTCTTGAATGTGGCAAAATTGTGCACCTTCATCAGCTCTGGAGTGCGTGAAGAAGAGCTAATGCATCTTTTGTGCCTCCCACACCTTTCTTCAGCCCACTACATTCTTCCTAAGTACCTCAGGGGTCACCATCTTCTACTTCTTAAAGAAAGTTCCTCAATTCTTTAGCAAACTTGCCCTCTGTGACCAAAGGAGCTAAAAGGCTATTTTGAGAAATACCTACTTAATCAGGACATCCAATTCTTTTCAATCTAAAGAAATCTTCAGTCTAAACTAGAGTGTAATGAAGTTCTTTCTCTCCCACACCCTTCTTCATGATGTGCTTGTCCTAGAGCTATTTAAGGACATGGCTAGGAGCTTTTCTCTTCATTTTTGTTTTTGTTTTGTAGTACTGGAGATGAGCCAACGATTCAGTGATGCTAGACAAGCGCTCTACCACTGACCTTCACATTCAGTCCCTTTCTTACATCCAGTACGAATCAGCCACTCTGCCCCATTCCAGGGAATGTGCCTGTTTAGACAAAGCTATACTTTCCTTGCCCAGAGTTCCCCCATACTATGTAAAAACAGTGTTTTGTTTTATTTTTTTTATGTTGTGCAACTTTCGACTCCATTTTTGACGATGGATGATGATGGTGTACCTGTGTGGACACATGACAACACTGTCTTAGATACTTTACTGTTGCTGGGATAAAACAGTACAACCAAGGCAACTTATAAAGTAAATGTCTGGACTCATAGTTCTAGAGGGTTAGGGTTTATGTTGATAGAGTATAGGCATGGAAGCAGGAAGAGCTAGAGATCACATCTTGAACCTAAAGCAGAAGAGATAAAATACACTGGAAATATCAGAAGTCTTTCATTTTATTTTTGAGATTATAATATAATGACATAATTTTCCTCTTCTCTTTTCTTTCTTCATACACTTCCATATATCATCCTTGTTCTTTTCCAAATTCGTGGTCTTTTTTTTTTCATTAATTGCTATTAACCTCAAAGCCCAACTCCTAATTCTTCCCAAACAATTTTATCAACTGGGGATCATATATCCAAACCACCATCTGTCTGGTACTTAATAAATTTATCGTGGGCACAGTGGCTTATTGAAATCATCTTAGGAAAACTGGGCCAAAGAACGTTCCAGACACTCTCTCTTTAGATTCCAATAGAAGATGGACACCTAGCTTTGTGATGGTGACAACTATCACCAACCTTTCATCTAACCATCCAAAGACTGACAGGAAAAACGGGGCTCCCCATCTAGCCTCACACAGCCCAACCTGGCAGAGCAAGCCTGAGACAACCCTGAGTCTGGCTCCACAAAGCCCACCAGGTAGACAGACCAAACCTGGGATGAACGCAGACACCCAGAGAACCTGTATGCCACAAATGTGAGAAAGCAATTGGTGGAAAGACAGAAGAGAAAAAGAAACAAAAGATTGTGTGCACAATGAAGAGAGGCAGAACTAGAGACTTGAGGGTAGTGAGGAACAGTTGGATGTGAGTAGTTGGTGATCCATCTACAGACATGGTGAAGTACTGGCTCATGCTGCTGGGTCTGTGGGCCTGCAGCAGCAGAGGTCTTTTGCCATCAAAAGCCAAGTAGATGTCTCTGGTCTGGGCTGTTGCCTGGGGCCATGTTGATATCTGAGAGATGTGCAGAGATGGCTCCACCCCTTGCCTAGGCATCTTGGGAGAGCTGACCCCAAAAGAAGGCACGAGAGCAGGAGAGCTGGCCTGCTCCTCACCAACTGCAGAACTTGGGAGAGTGGGCCTCCTCAACTCACCCAGGAAGCCCAGTAGATCTGACCCTGGTTTGTGGGGGTTGCAGGTGACTGACTCCTAGGGTGTTACATACCAGGAGCTGGGTGAAGGAGAGATGACATCTTCCCCACCCTTGTCCTTTGGCCACCTGCAACAGGTGGGAGAGCTGTCCCCGAGGTCATGAGACAGAGCTGGTGCACACCCTCACACCCTCACCAGCTGTAGCAATCAGGAGAGCAGGATCTCAACCTTGCTTGGGCAGCACAGTAGAGCTGGCCCTGGAGTTGGAGGTACAGGTGAGCCAGCCCTGAGGGAATTCGAGCAAGAGAGCTGACCAGCCCCTTGCCTATTGCAGCACTTGGGAGAGCAAGTCCTGAACCTCTCCTGGGCAGAATAACAGAGCTGGTCCTGCTGGCCTGGGTATGGATGAGCTGGCCCTGCCCTTTGCTGGCTGTGGCATTTGGTGAGCTAGCCAGAGCAGTGCTGAAGAGTTTACTCTGGTGGTGTGAGTGCTGGAGAGCTGGTGGGTTGACCAGCTCAGCTACCACCTAGGCCCAGATCCAGGGCTTTGAATTGGCCCACCTCAACATATACCCTGTGAACTTCTGTAGCATGTGAAGAGGCTGGGCCAGTAGATCTAAAGCTGCAGGATCTTCATGATACAGGGCAATAACAAGATATCTGAGAGGCGACCCAGTGAGGATCCAGTACGGATGGTATAGCTGAAGCCAGAGGCCTTCAACCAGACCATTGACTATTGCAATGAACATTCATAAGTAAAGATGTATGGACAAAAGGGTATACTGTGGGACACCCTGTGAGGCACTGCAGCTTCCACTAGAAGATTTCTTTTTGATTGGGGTTACAGGGGTAGATGGCAGATATGAAGGGGCAGGGAGATGAATGGGATCATGGTGCATGATGTGAAACTCACAAATAATCAATAAAACGTTAAACTTAAAAAGAAAGAAAGAAAGGGCTCCAGCTCAGCTTGGTCCCCTGGGGTGATATAGCCTAGTCAACTGCTATCTTTCTGCTTGTTCCTTTGTCTATCTTTTGCCTCTGCCTCTGAACTCAACTCTGAGGCTTCGCTTTCAGATCAGTGACGCTTACGATCACTGCTGTGCTTCTGCTTCTTTGCAGCCCTGTTATCATCAATGCAGGCTCTATTTACAGGTCCACGGGTCTACTTCTGAACTCTGCCAGATCTTCTTTACCTTTTCCTCTCTAACCTGCACATACCATTTAACATGGATACATTTACTGTGTGATATGGAGCATGCGATCTGAGCATTAATATTGGTAATGAAGACTGGAAGAGAAGAACCTGTCTCTTCCTCAGGCAGCTTTACCAAGGAAAGAAGTAGTATCTGGCAAATGGTTGCCAATGAAACCACCATATCTTGTATGTGGACTTACTGTTGTTCAATACATTCTGACATTGTAAAAAGAGAAACGTGTTTGTCTATTTTTCTGAAATAAAACATTCATCACAGTACTACAGTGTCTTATAAAAAAAAATCACACAGTCCAGTCAGGGAAATTATACATAAGCCCTCCTTCTAGATTATGCTAGGGTGCTGAAGCAGATGGAAATTTGCAGTAAAGGGAAAATGGGCCAGTGTGTATTTTCCGGGAAAGATGCCTTACTGAGAATGACAATTGTCTCTCTTTCACTGAGGGTGTATTGAAAGAGAACTAAAATTATAGACAGAAGCTGAATGCCTATTTTGTTACATTAAAATATTCACTAGAAAGCAGCCTTCTAGCAAGGCCTGATGCTCGAACAAACCAGAGCCTTCACAGGCATCCAGTGTTACCTTACCCATTAGTCCCATGCTTGGCCTACTCATTCTTCTCTTGGTGTGAACATCTGATGATTGTGAGATGGGATGGGGTGAGAAAGGAATACAGGATGGTGAGAACTTTATTGCCAGGCTTTCTCTACTATGCTATTAAGAAAGAAAACACAGCAGCTGGCTCTTATTGTTTCTCTTCTGGCCTCATGAAGCTCCCTGAACTAATATCCTTTCCTCAACTAATATCAAGGAAGATCCTCGGGATTCTTAGATGCATGGTAATAAATAATGAAGAATGGCTAAATCTGGAATGGAGTGTAACTTGAATTCCTAAAGCTTTTTTTTTTTCATCAGAAAGTGTCACCATTTCTCATTTTCTTCTTTTTTTCTCATTTTCATTCACATCTACTCTTGAGTTCTTTTCCCTTTCTTTTATTTCTACTCTCTGTAATGCCGCCCCTACCTCTTCTCTAAAACTGAACATAACCAAGCCTCAAATAAATCCTTTTCCCCATATTCTCATGATTGCATGATTAATGTCCACCTCCAACTTCTTAATCTATGGATTCTCATCAGATGTTCACATTACTATTTATATATGACATTTTATTTAATTGCTTTGGATGTCTTCATTTTATTTCCTTCATCTTATTTCTTTCACAAAAAGATACAAAATTCCTTTCTAGTCATAGCAGAAGGTATGAGCCAGTATATTGCCAGTCCACACTGTGAACCCAAAGGTTGTGTTATTTACTAGAAAAACCTGTTTCTAGTTGTGGTGTGACTCAGCCCTAGCACACATCTTTAATTCAAGAGCTTTCTACCTGTAAACAAAATTAAAGTCAACCATGGGTCAAGAGATAGAGCAAACCACCAGTTGACAGGGAGTGAACATAAGAAAAAAACATAGAAAGTAAGAGGAAGTTAGGAGGATGGATAGAGAGATCCATAGGAAGTAAAAGGGAAGGACATTCAGTTTGAGGGTTTTTTGAGACTAGTGTGGAGAAGGAGGTTTCTTTTTCCTTCTGGGATGCTGGTTGAGGAGGAAGATCAGCTAGGTGCTTTCTCTGTCTCTCTGAGCTAGAAGGCTTTCATGCCAGCAGCTGGCTCCCAAGTCTTTATTTGTAAAATCAAATGATTTGAGATTTTGTTAAAAACCAATAGCTTTCTTGATTGATTCTTGAGGACATATATAACTAGACAACTAGGACTGAAGGAAGATGCAAAGATAACTAAGATGTGGGTAGTTAAGGGTAGAACCTTCAAGGTTCTTCAAGGGGTCATCTGCTAACTAAGAGTATGACAGCTTGTTTACAGGTATTTTGGTGAAGTCCTATTTCAAGAGGAATATAGCTACTCCGAAAGTCAGATAGATGAATAAGGTGATTTTCAAGGTTTCTTTTGTATTTTATTATTTTTACAATATATCCCTATTGAAGCCCCCTCCCTTAACTCCTCCCAGTCCCACCCTCCACCCCTCTTTCCTCCTATCCCCTTTTCCCTAGTCCACTGAAAGAGGGAGTAAATACAGAAATTGTGGTACATTTATTCAATGGAATACTACTCAACTATTAAAAACAAGGAAATCATGAAAATTGCAGGCAAATGGATGGAACTAGAAAAGAACATCTTGCATGAGGTAATCCAAAAACAGATCCTCAAGATTTCTAGTCAGAGAGAGTTTGGCTCCCTAAACATGCTGTCACTGCCTCCTCACTTAGTCCTTGCCTGGCCTATTCCACCCTTTGCCTTCATTAGCTAGATCTTGTACTTACAAAACCAGAAGTCATAAGGCAAGCATGCTTTATTCATCTGAATACTGGCATGGCTTTCAACGGAATGGTGCATGTTTTCTATCTTTTAAAGTCCATAACACACTTGTGGAGTTACTGGAATTCCCTGAGCCCATCTGAGACAAGAAACCCTGGGTGGCTTTAGTACATGATGCTGCAATTTTTGATCATGAGACTTTCATTTCTCGAGGTTCCAAAACACAGAAATCATCAGACAAGCAGGAAGTCACATCTGGAACATGACAGTTATTGCTTTGGTTTATGCAGGAAGCTGTGTCAGAGATGAGAGTGTGACCATGTGGACTAACACACCTTATTATCAATACATAAAGCCATCGGCAGTAAAAGTCAGGGAGCATTATACAAATCCTCTTTCATTTCCTAAGTAACTGTGGGGAATGTAAAAATAGCAGCACTAGAAGTTCTATTTACCAGATCACAGCCAGGCTCAGGATTTCCCATGAACTTGTGACATTGTATGGGGCTTTCTGTTACAGCATCTGCAAGCAGTTTCATTCAGTTGGACAAGATAAAATCCTGGCTCTGACTAAATTTCCAGGGAAAAGTCCCTTACACTTCTAATAAAAAAATAATAGCAATTGAGGAGTTACATTGATAGGGGCTAACTTTATCACATGATGGTCTTCACAGTGGAGCTGCAAGATAATAATATTAGCACCACCCTACAGATAAGTAAACAGAGGCATGGAGTGGGTAAAGGGCTTGTCAAAGGTTGGCTTTAGACTCCAAAGCCTTCTCAAATAAATAAAATAAACATACATCCTAGAATAGAATCTAAGGATACTGTATCTGATACCTTGCATAGTCTTTATCCGAAGATCAATTAATAGTGTGTCATGACAGGTTAATGAGGATCTCATCTTCCCATGTTCTCTGGTGGTTTCATAATTATGATGGTGAGATTTCTAGGAGCTCATCCCAAGAAGCTAGCCATTGGTTCCAAGGAGGCAGCAAAACCATGCGCTTCTTTGTCTTTATTCTCTTATATTTTCTATATTCTCCTATATTTTCCATCTTGGAAGAGTTCAGAGAGAGCTGGAGCTAATCAATTTCCAAATTACAGTAGAGTTGCCTGCTGTAGAGGCCTTGATACTGGAGCATGTGGCAGATGGTCATGTTATGTACACACTCAGGAAGCAGTGAAGGATGAATATGGGTGCTAAGGCAACACTGTTGTTTTGTGATGTCATACTGAAGCCCACAGAATGCTGCTATTCACAATAGGGTTGGTCTTCCTATTTCAGTTAGCCTAGACTAGAAGCTCCTTTACAGATACATTTGGAGGTTGTTTCCTAGAGTCGATCAGCCAGATAATCAACATTAACTGTCATAACCTCACCTACTCTTTACTTTGCTTGGAGATTTATCATCTAGGTGACTCTAGATCTCATCAAGTTGACAGTCATCATTAAGCATCACCACCTCCCTAGTTTTTGCTTTACTGGAGGTCTGCTAGAGTTTCTGTTGTAAAGTCAGGGTACAGGGCCAGAGATGAGCCAATGCTCAAGATCAAGTTGAGTTAAAGCATCAAGGTATATGACTATATAGAGGATAAAGGCAAATGAAAAGATGGGTCCAAATGAGAGAATGTGTAGATGGCAATGATGGTAGGCTGTTATCAGTGGATTCCACACTGAAGCCCTTGGGGCAGTTGAGACTTTTCTGCTTATAAGTGTCAGATGGTCAGATGATAGGTAGGTTGTGTGTCCGCATCACAGTGTTAGGTTCTTCCTCTTTGTGGGCTTTCAGTGAGGGAGTTGTACCCTTTCCTCAGTCTGGTGTGTTAGGTAAGTTCTCAGGCTTGATTTTACTGATATGATTTTAATGTTCACATATGTTCCTCCAGTTCCAATTCACACTGATAAGTTTAGAGGGTGGCACCATGTCTACTCTTAGGAATAAGTTCTTTATCAATCTGTGTCTTACAAGCGGTGCTGGATATGTGGTGATGTTTATATGCCCAATGAAGTGCAAAATGAATATTCCTGGTGTTCACACTCCAAGTGCAGTTAAATGCTGCTTACAAAATGACTTTGTATCCGCAGATAAGTATCATCATCACACTTCATCAAAGAAATGTCTCCTGCAACAGGCAGACACCATTATAGAAAATTACAATCAAAATGCGGAGTTATTGAGCCTAGTGCCAACTGATACATCTACAAAACACATTATGGGGACATCTGTTTATAAATGGAACCCAGATGTCTTAATTTAAAAAGCTACCAAAAAGAATTTACTTCCTCCCACTCCAACATTTATTTCCTTTCGGTAAAACCAAACCAAGCTAAACAAAGAACAAAATGACAACAACAACAACAAGCCCATTCAAGTTGAAAACAAAAGGCAAGAAATCCAAGAATTAGCCCGAACCCCTTTTCTCAATTTTACAATGTACCCAATGGCCTATTGAATCTTTTTATGAATGCTCATTTACCATGGTCTTACCTAGGCCTCCATGATATATCATCTTAATTTTTATACTATCTTTGTAACTAAAAATCCTTCCTTTATACCAAGCCATGTTTACATTGATTACATATGCTTTAGAACATACACTGTTTCATTGTTTCAGACTCATTGAGGACACCTTCATCATGCTGGGAATAAAGTTCAAATAAAGCATACAACACATTTTAACACACATGACTTCATTTGATTACAACGCTGGAAATTTAGTTCCATGTGGCTCAAGTAAATCCCATGTATATAACTTGAGTGTCTAAGAACTAATCAAAAATCTCAGTTTTTTGCCAAAGAGTTTGAGTGATATCCTATTCTCTTAATCTTTCTCACTCTATTTCCAGATCATGTCTTCCTCCGTTTTTATGCTTCTTTTAGCAAGCAACTTTTAGGCAGTGACAGGAGGTAAGTACATGTAACTGCATAATCTGTATAGGTTATAGGACTCCAAAAGAATAAAGACCTTGATCTCATTTTCACTCGCCAAAGCTTTGGAAAGACTCTGATGGTTTTATGTAGCTTTAATTATCATAGCAAAGAAGTATTCCCTTACACTTGGCAGGTTGAGTTACTGTCTACCCATGGAAACTTGTTATAAAAGACAGATCATCCAAGATCACAAGGAGTAAATTAAGGTTTCAAAAGACTAAAGATCTGTATCTCAGTTTCACTCACCAAATCTTAGGAAAGACTCTGATAGTCTGAGCTCATGTTGTGTACCTTTAACAAATAACTGTAGAAAAGGAGGATAGCCTTAGACTTGGAAGGCTGAGTTACTGTCTACCCAAGGAAGCTTGTCACAAATGACAACTCATCCACGATCACAAAAAGTAGACGTTGATCCAATATCACAAAAATAAAGAGAAGTATGGCTTTTCTTTGACTTGAGGGCAAGAGCTATAGGACATAAAAGACAATGTGGGCACACTACCCATAGCACGCTCACCACACCGTAGTCATGATTACTCTCAGTCGCTCTCATTCCTACTCTGCTCCACTCTGATTAGTTTTAGGCTTATGTGCCTTTGCTAGTGTCTTAGTTAGGGTTACTATTGCTATAATGAAACACCATGGCCAAGTTGGGGAAGAAAGGGTTTATTTGGCTTACACTTCCACACTGTAGTTCATCACTGAAGGAAGTCAAGACAGGAACTCAAGCAGGGCTGGAACTTGGAGGCAGGAGTTGATGCAGAAGCTTATTGGCTTGCTCCTCATGGCTTGTCCAGGAATGGGACCTACAATGGGCTGGGCCCTTCCCCATCAATCACTAATTAAGAAAATGACTTATAGCCTGATCATGTGGAGGAATTTTTTCAATTGAGGTTTCTTTCTTTCATAGAACTCTAGCTTGTGTGACATAAAAGTAGCCAGCACAGCTAGTCTGCCTGAAATATATGATACCAAGTCTGATTCCTCTTTAAAAAGTGTAGCTAGAATGTCTTCAATGAGGTTTTTGCTGACCTCCCTCTGACCTCTCTTCCATTGTGCCATTAGAATACCAACTCTTTTCACTGCTTTATGTTGCAGTCATTTATTTTTGTGCCAGGTCATTCTAATAATTTGGTGTGACAGTGCTGGATTCCTAAACCACTGGACATTCAACAAATTGTTGCACTAATAGACAAACAAATACTTAAGTGAGATTTTCAGTGGTAGAGATTATACTAAAGCTTCAAATTTTTCCTGTCTGTAAGGCTCACCATTCAACTTATTCTTCTGTTCCTTCAACTTTCTCCTTGAATACATGCACACATGGATACATATGTACAGCAATCATTCCAAATGGAAATTAGGACCACTTCTTATTGACAACGTAATTCTTCATCCTTTCTGGTTGTTCTGTTTATATGCAGCAGATGGACTTGTAGGTCTTTGAAAACTTTTAGGAGGGATACAGGAGTGTAAAGAAAGCAGAAGGACAAAGGGCATCCAAGACAAGGACACAAGGGGATTGAAAGGAAAGAATGAAAGAGAATAATAGGGTCACAAATAACAATACCCCAAACATTTCCCTTTTGCTCATTGTTGGCTAGATTTGTCTTTATGATGAGAAAGTGGCTTATGAAAGTCTTTCTACTATGTACATGGGTAGCAGACAACTTTTCTTTGTGTGATACATAGGCAAATCTGGTTTTGCCCAACACAACCAAATTCCTCTTACAAAAGGCTCTTCTTGGAAAATGCATTAGTAGACTAAGAATTCTTGGGTTTTCCCAATAGCACATGTGAGGTAGACTGGTAGTTCCTAAACTCTTTGTATCTATTTAATATCCTACAAAACAGTGAGGATTAACTCTGCTTTGGTTTTTGCAATTAAAGAGTTATAAAAAGTACTCAATGGGTGTGGGAGAACATATTTTGTAACATGTCAAATGCAGTATGAGTCATAAATATCATAGAACACTAATATTAGACCTGGCAATGTGAGCCACAAAACTGTCTTTTACAGGGCAATATTAACAGGTGAATACAAATGGTTATATTTTTGAAGTTTCAATATGACACTTTTTGTTTTATATTTTTCTTGAGAAATTTTATTTTTAAAGGGCAGTAACAAAACTGAGAATACATTTGTTACATTTTTCTACTGAACTTGTGAACTGCATAGACTACTTTTATGAAGATTTATTAAAATTTTGCCAAAAACATACAAAGTTTGTTTTATCTAAGGGGAAAAAAAAAACAAAGAAAAAGGGCAATTCCTTTAGATGTAACCACAAGATGAGAATGAATGACAGCCTTAGGATGCTTCATGCAAAATCAGGTGAGTGTTTATTAAGCATGTCAGTGAGTGTGAGAGTCAGACACAGGAGAAAAGAAGCAATGCTTCACACGTTTGACTCTTTACATGTTGAGCTGTTTAATTTGTCTCCTTGCTTTGCCTTCGGTTATGTGAAGCAAAGAATACTTTTTGTTGTTTTACATTGAGAATTAATAACAAAGAAGATTGCAAACTAATCGTGAAACAGAAGTAAGCTTACTGCTATGCTTTGGAAATTTATCTTCCCTCCAAAATTAATGCTTCGGAATTTGTTAAAGTGTGCAGTATTAAGATTGTAGGTTGTGTAGGAAGTGCTGGAGTTATGAGGCAGAGGCTCAGCAAATGGCATTATGGTTTTCAGGAAAGAGTTTTCACATAACATGAGGCATGAGTTTGCAATGGAAATGAACTGTTTTAGAAGCACCAAGTAGACTTTACCAGACACTAATATTGGAACATTTGCTATAGCAACACTAAGACTAGGACACTTATCTTCCATGTTTAGGCTCAAAATGGTTTGAAGGTCTTTTGAGTTTACTCTCTCAACTGAAACTCACTGGAACAAACAGCTGAAGATCTACATAGTTATGACATTTAAATAAATATATTGGGTTTTTTTTTTCCTTTGGTAAAAAGGAAAGGAATCATCCATTTTTTTCTGCCCTATCTTTACCACTCTCATGCTCAGGGAAGTCTGCAAATCATTTAAAGGGACAATGCCTAGTTCTTTCTGCACCCTAGTAGGGCTGGGCAATTAGCAATGATGAGGCTCTTTTGAGGATTGAGTAATTTATCCTACTCTTCTTGCCTCAGCTTGGCTGGCCATGACCTAAAGAAACTCTTTCTTGAGACTCAGCCCACGCTCTAATACTTCCGCTGTGGTATTGAGTGAGTGGCATCACAAATACTGCTGGAGTAGAGCTGAAGGGAGTGGAGGCAAAATGAAGCACACAAAGAATCAGATTACAGGGAGCCCTGGGCTAAACATAGCCACTCCCAAATACACCTACTCATCAATGACATCAGCATATTTCTCAAGATTTGTGGAAGACTGAAACATGGGAGAAGGAGCCGTATTTTCAAATGGTCATGGACGAGATCACTTTTCTTTGCTTCTTCATGAATAGAGTTCAGATATGGGTTTGGTTGTGACTTTCCCCACCCTGCTGTCATGGAGTTAGAGCCTAGATGTTGAGCCCATTGTTAGAACTGTGGGGAAAAAATGTGAGCTATCTGTAGGATTCTCTTTTGCTATCTTAATTTTATAAGGAAGAGTGTAAATTGATGAAGTTGGAATCATTATATTGGAATATTATTAGAAAAAGAGATCTGGAGGGCCAACAGCTCTGGAATTATACACATGGCAAAAACCACCCACACATTCCTTAGTTTTGCTCAGCTTTGAAAACACCAAGAATATGTTGTATAGCTCTTTGTGCTACTAAATCATGCTATAAATCACCTGTAAAGGTGGTATGTAGGAAACGATGGTTGATGCTGATTACTCTTGATATAAATTGGCTCTCAGCAAATCAAAAACAGGCAGATTTTTAAGATGTCTTAAATCTTGACTTAGGCCCTGTTAGTTACCATGCTAAAATGCATCTTTGCCAACCCGTTCTTGAACCAGTAGAGAAGGAAGAGTAAAATTTAGCAAATGATATGTTTGTTTTTCCTATAGATTTCTTTCTTTCTTCCAGGAATTTTTTTCCATAAATTGCTATCCATTAGTTCAGACTAAACTCTCTAGAAGTAGTCGTAGCTCTGTTATTTCTTCAGTACCTTGACGGCTACAGAGAGTTCATTACTCCAAGTCTTTCAATAACTACAGCTTGGACACAGTTTGTTAGGGTACCATGTAGTGAGAATTTTTGTTTCTTTAAAAACATAGAAATGTTATGTGAATGTTTTCATTTTAATCCCAGGTGTGGGACATGAGGCTGCTTCAGATTGTCCACAGCAGCTTAACTATGGATTTGTCTTGTGCTCTGGCAGGGGTGTGGTTTTGCTAACTGAAGGTAGTTTACATTTGGAATTCTGAGGATTTTCCAGAGGGTATATAAATGCCAGAGCCCAGAGAAGCACAGTAGCTGCCACTGCTCCTGCTGCCGTTGCTGTTGCTATTTGCTAGATTGTGGGTTGCTGGTTGGATATATCCTGATGATGAAAATCAAACTTGTCCCAAGGAACTCAACACTCCCAGTGAGCAGGAAGTAGTCTAATGATTTTTTTCCCTCTAACCTTCTTTCTCTCTTATCTAGTGTTGGGGTTGGGGGTTGGAAGGGTTAGGGATGGTATAGCGAGGTAGGGAAAAGAACCCAATGAGGTAGACAAAAGTCCAGCTACAGTGCCACACATAATCTTAGGTATACTTGTCGGATTCATGTAGAATGTTAAATTGTGAAATATACCTCCTTTAGGACAAAGAAATATTATAGGTAAGGTTGCAGGGTAAGTTCAGCTTTAAAGTACCCCAAACCTGTATGCTCTTTACATTGAAAATGAGAATGTGAAATCGACATGTCACTCAAAAAGCTTCAAGTATCTGTTATGTGGCAAGCACTATGGTAGGTCCTTAGGCTACTGAGCTATTTACTATTGTCCCTGACCTCATGGAGACAGACACACCAAGAGGTGTGTAGTAAGAGATGCATGCAGTGACAGAGGTAGATAGAGTGGCAGAGACACAGGTATAAGGTTTCCAGGAAAGCTTTACAGAAGGGAAAATATTTGGGCCAATTTTGGAAAGATGAGTGGAGGTTCTCCAAGTGATCATTTGGTAGGGCAACTTGGGAGTGGTGAGAACTTTCTAAACTAGAGGGAAATCAGTGCTTCCTCCATTTTTTGTTTTCATGTGGGTGCTTTTCTATACCCGACCTCTTTTTCAGAACATTTTCCTTATTGGCAGATACCTGGAGAAAAGGAACTATCAAATTAAAAAAAAAAAAAACAACAACAACAACATTTGGATTTAAATATAATAAAGATACCAATTCACCAGTGACCTTTATCTAGAGATTTAATTTAAATACAATGTAAGTTGTATCTGGATCATTAAGAAACTAAGAAACATTGTTCAAATACTTTAGAAAGATTATTGTTTCCTATCCGAGTATTAACCAGGCCCAATTCTCCTTAGCTTCTGAGCTCCTTAGCTTTCTGACCAGACTATCTTGAGTGTGTTCAAGGATGTAATATATGAAAAAATTAAAAAAAAAAGAAAGAAAGACTACAGCCACAAAAATCCAGAACAACATGAAAACAGTCAGCTCTTTACAAGCTATAGGTTTCATATCTAAATTTTAATCACTGTGGACTAAAAATACCTTTTAAAAAGTTGCATCTCTACTGAACATACAAGATTTTTTATTGTAATTATGCCATAAACATAATATGTCAAGTTTCATACTTACTATGTCTTACACATGACTTAGAGTTGTTTAAAATAAGGATGTATGTGGCTTATTTGTATATACATAATTTTAAGTAAAACATAGAAGATATATGTAATAATACTAATTTTTTATTATATATGATACACTCAATTTTATTTTTAGAGGACACACAAATATATATAGTTTATCTAATATTTAAAGATATTATGTATTTATACACACAGAGAGAGAAATTTCTGCCACCAAATAATAGTATAGGAGAGGGTGAAATTAAACTTTCAATTTTTGATATTCTTGTATATTTTTGCATCTAGAATAGTTTTCTTTAAACTCAGCTTATTAGTTTATTTACTTTACTTGATGAGCTTTTAATATTGAGGGTTTTTTTTAACTTTTTTGTTCTGTTTTGTTTTTTTGAGGCAGGGTTTTTCTGTGTAGCCTTGGCTGTTCTAGACTAGCTTTGTAATCCATGCTGGCCTTGGACTCACAGAGATCTATCTGCTTCTGCCTCCTGAGTGCTGGGATTAAAGTCATGTGCCATCATGCCTGGCTTAATATTGAGTTTTAATAAAATAAATGTAATAAATTTATAAATTTATAAAAATTAATAAAATGTAATTTACTTAATTTAATTTCAAAAGAATCAGAAGAGAAGACAATAAAAAAGCTCAGAAACCATTATTTGAAAGTATTATTCACATAATTAAAACAGAATGTGATTACTGTAGTTATTCAAGGGAAAAAAATCTAAGCATAAGATTAAAACATAAATTTTTATACATCCACAAAAATAAGGCAATTTCTAGACAAATAGTTTAGTTCACTCCCACTCTAGAACTTGGTGATCATCACAGAGACTAAACAAAGGCTGGCAGACTAAATTTCATCAGGATTTATGGAATAGTTTGCTGTCAGTCAGGGGCATCCTTGGGGTACTCTGAAGGCAGTTGGGAAATTCCTTGTGGGGCACCTCTATCTCTGCTGAATGAGACTACAGTTGGTTTCTCATTTTTGTTACCAAAGCAAAGGAAGCTGACTTTCATCAGTTTCAGGTTACATACATGGAACACAAACTGTTCCACAGTGAATTTTACAAGCAAATAGCAGCTGCTTCTGACCAGACACTGATACCCACAGACATGGGTTGGTTTCTTTTAGGAAATGTCATAAACAGGAAACACAAACACCTGTTTCCCATGAACCTCCACTTCCTTTTTGGTATTTGTTTAATATCATGATTAAAACTATGCCCAGATGAAACTGCCTGTTTGCAATAAATTGCAAAGTGTCAGAAGCATTTGATAAAAGGTTAATTTTAACATAAAGTATATGTGCATGGTGAGGGGCAGATATCCCACTGCAACTGAAGCAGTGTGTGGCGAAGCCATTCATTCCAGTGCTTTTCTTCTTCATCTACAATGTATCAAAGAATGGTTGATTAAAAAGACATTGTTCCAGAACTGTAAATAAGACCAGCAATGCCTGAGATTTGTTCATGGACAAGAATGTATAAGTATGTTGATTGTTAAGATGATTTTATGTATCATTGAGAAAAAATGAGGCAAAGTAATAGAGGAGAGAGGGGAAAAAAGAGGGGAGAGGAGACAAGGGAGAGAGAAGAAAGAAGAGAAGGGAGATAGGTTTTCACAATAGTGGCTATCCTGACTAGAATGACTGGGGCAGACTACTGAAAGCAGGCATTTTTGTTGGAGCAGGATGATGAAGAACACAGTGTGAAGAGCTGTTTGTTTGTCAGGCTGCTTGGTTATTGAGCTCTCAGTGAAAAACATGTTTTCACCCTGGCCTTTACCTGAAGTCAGGGATAAGCAGGATGTTTTGCTTCCTTTTGTTTGTGTGAGGATCATACAGACAGGTAGTCAAGGTAAACAAGTTTGACTTCTCCATGAACCCCTTCATTGCACTGAGGTGCTTTGCTCTGACAATGAAAAGGGATTATTGAATAAACCAGTGTGACAGTTTCTACTGGAAGCCCTCTCAAACAGATCCCATGTGTAGTGTGTTGGTTTTTAAATTTTTTCCAATCCTTGCACCCCATTCAAGAGCCATTTAACTCTCCCAGTGGGCTCTAGCAGGACAGGACCACCTATGGAAAAGAATGTTCCAAAGAGAAGGGATAAATGGAATCAGGAGATTGGCAAGAGTATAGAGTAGCTGAAGCATAGAGAACAAGTTATAGAGTGATAAAAGGTAATATCAACAATAGACAGGGTGTTATATTATACAAAACATGTCTAGGAGACGAGTCATGGTGGTAATATCATCTAGTTTATACTTTAAAAGATCGCTTTGGCTTCTGAGCATGATTAATAAGAGTAGAATCAAGAAGACAAATTGGAGGCTTTTGTTTTATGGCCATTCTGTGAAGAATCACTCTGGCTTGAGATAAAATTCTGTTGCTAAAAGTAACAAATTATGGTTTAATTGGAAAGTTACTCATGAATTTAAAATAGTGTTTGAGAAGAAGGAAGAATCCAAGAAACAATCTCAATCTGAGATTTTGTATGTCACATGGTGAGACTGGCCATGGGTCACCCAGTCTTTACCTGAAAAAGGTCTTGCAGACCAGCAGGTACGACCCGCCATCACTGAACTGGGCTCAAGCTGCAAGCATGGAGAGTTGTGGCACGCCCAGCTCTCTGGCATAGACAGAGCTGTGCGCCCCAGTGCAACAGAGATTGGAAGTCCCTGTCAGGAAAGGGCCCCACAGGGAAGGAAGGAAATGGTGCTGACTTGGGTTACCTAGGCTTTGCCTGGGGAAGGTCTTGCATACCAACAGGTATGAGCCGCCATCACTGAACTGGGCTCAAGCAGCAAACACAGACAGTTGTTGGGTGCCCAGCTCTCTGGCACAGATAGAGCTCTGCGCCCCAGAGCAACAGAGGCTGGGAGTACCTGTCAGGAGTTAACCCTACAGGGAAGGAAGGAAACGGGGACCCAAACTTAGGTCATCCAGTATACCTCTGGAAAAGGTCCCGCAGACTAGTGGGTGGGCGCGATGCCAGCCCAAAAACCTGTTCTGTACCAACTATTCCTCACAGACTGAACAGTGCGTCCCAGGACACCAGAGACTTGGAGTCACTGTTGGGAGAAATCCTCACAGGGAGCGAAGCAAAAGGGATGGAATTAGGCCACACAGTATATCCCTGAAAAAGGTCCTGCAGACTGGCCCAACACAGGGACCTGCTGTGCACCAGATAGCCTGCTGCTACCAGGAAAGTGGTACTCACCCGCCACAGATTACCGCTTGGGTACTGGGGCATGGAGCCCCAGCCTCAGACCTACAGAAGCTCGGGATCCCTGAGATCAACCCCCAGATACTGCTCCAAGGGGCAACCAGTTATCCCTAACAAAACTGACCAAACCAAGGGACACACAGGTTACAGCAGCAGATCACTAAATTTACAGCAAGAAACCCAGAAGCAGGGCAGCTGACTCCAGGACTTCTCCAGGTGAGAGGAGAGCCCTCTCGACTAACAAGGACCACAGTTACCACTCAGGTCTGTATGTCTGAGGTGAGCTGTGGCAACTCCTGAAAAACATACAGCGACTATACCCAAAAAGCTGAGGAGGCTTCCTTCAGGAAAAACCATCTTCCTTCCAAGGGGATTCTATCCACCACAGGATCCCAGGAACCACCAGAAACTAACTCCAAACACCTAAGATAGCCCAATGGGTAGAGGCCAGTGTAAAAGCTCAACCAACAAAAGACAGAGCAATATGGCATCTCCAGATCCCAGTTATCCAGGGGCAAGTAGCCCTGGACACCCCAGCATAATTGAAATTCAAGAAGATAACCTAACATCTATGCTAATGAAGAGGATAACAGAGGAAACAAATAAAATGTGTAAAGACCTAGAGGAAGATAAACTCAAACAGATTATGGCCACCCATGAAGAAATATAAGAAGTTGCAGTCAAACAGTTTGTGGCCTTTAGAGAGGAAATATGTAAATCACTGAAAGAAATAAAAGAAACAGAGGATTGTGCAAACAAACAGCTGAAGGAATTGAAGGAAAAACAGGAAAATACAGTCAGACAGATGAAGCAAATCAACAAAATGGCTCAAGACCTGAAGATAGAATTGGAAAAATTAAAGAACACACAAATGGAGGAAATTGTGGAGATAAAGAACATAGGGGAAAAAAACAGGAACTACAGAGGTAAACATAACCAATAGACTACAAGAGATGGAAGAAAGAATCTCAGGTGTAGAAGATACAGTGGAAGAAATCAATGTATCTGTCAAAAAAATGTTAAATCTAAAAAATTCCTGACACAGACCATCCAAGAAATTCAAGACAACATAAAAAGACAAAACCTAAGAATAATAGGAATAGAGGAAAAAGAAGATTCCCTTCTCCAAGACGCAGAAAATATTTTCAACAAAATGATTGAAGAAAATTTTCCCAACTTAAAGGAGAGGCCAATAAGAATACAAGAAGCCTACAGAACACCCAATAAATTAGACCAGAAAAGAAAATCCTCCTGCCACATAATAATCAAAACAGTAAGTATACAGAACAAAGAAAAAATACTAAAAGCTGCAAGGGAAAAAACCAAGTAACATATAATGGCAAACCCACCAGAATCACACCTGACTTCTCAACAGAGACTGTGAAAGCCAGAAGGGCCTGGACAGATATCATGCAGACCATAAAAGAACATAGATGTCAGCCCAGGCTACTATACCCAGCAAAACTCTCAGTCCTCATAGACAGAGAAAACAAGATATTCAATGACAAAAACAAATTTCAACAATACCTGCACACAAATCCAGTGTTACAGAAGACACTAGAAGGGAAAATACAACCCAAGAAAACTAGCTACTTTCAAGGAAACACAGGAAATAATTAACCTCCCTACAGTAAAACAAAAAGCAATCAAGCACACAAAGTTATGACCACAGCCAACATCAAAATCAAAGGATCTAAGAGCCACTGGTCATTAATCTCTCTCAACATCAGTGGACTCAATTCTCTAATAAAAAGACAAAGACTAACAGAATGGATGTGTAAACAAGACCCAGCAATCTGTTGCATACAAGAAACACACCTAAGTCACAAAGATGGACACTACCTGAGGATAAAGGGTTGGAAGACAGCTTTCCAAGCAAATGGACCTAAGAAGCAAGCAGGAGTAGCCATTCTAATATGTAATAAAATAGACTTTCAACCAAAAATAATCAAAAGAGATGGGGAAGGACACTTCATACTCATCAAGGGAAAATTCCACCAGGAAGATATCACAATTCTGAACATCTATGCCCCAAATACAAGGACACCCACATTTGTAAAAGAAACATTGATAAAACTTAAACCACACATAGATCCCCACATATTAATAGTAGGAGACTTCAACACCCCCCACTCTCAACAAAGGACAGGTCAACAAAACAGAAATTAAACAAAGAAACAATGTCTCTAACAGAGGTCATGAATCAAATGGACCTAACAGACATTTACAGAACCTTACACCCAAACACAAAAGAATTTACCTTCTTCTCAGCACCTCATGGAACCTTCTCCAAAATAGACCATATAGTTGGTCACAAAGTGAGCCTCAACAGATACAAGAAGATTGAAATAATCCCTTGTATCCTATCTGATCACCATGGAATAAAGCTGGACCTCAAAAACAACAGAAATAGCAAAAAACCTACACACAGATGGAAATTGAACAACTTGCTTCTAAATGACAGCTGGGTCAGGGAAGAAATAAAGAAAAAAATTAAAGTCTTCCTAGAATTCAATGAAAATTAAGTCATAACATACCCAAACTTATGGGACACAATGAAAGCAGTGCTAAGAGGAAAGTTCATAGCACTAAGTGCCTTTAAGAAGAAATTCGAGACAGCTCATTCAAGCAGCTTAATGGCCCTAGAAAAAGAAGAAGCAGACACACCAAAAGGAGTAGATGGCTAGAAATAATCAAACCCAGGGCTGAAATCAATCAATTAGAAACAAATAAAACAATTCAAAGAATCAGTGAAACCAAGAGCTGGTTCTTTGAGAAAATCAACTAGATAGACAAACTCTTAGCCAACCTAAGTAAAAGGCAGAGAGACACCATCCAAATCAACAAAATCAGAAATGAAAAGGGGGACATAACTACAGACACTGAGGAAATCCAAACAATCATTAGGACTTACTTCAAAAGTCTATATGCCACACAATTTGAAAATTTAAATGAAATGGACAATTTTCTTGACCGATTCTACATGCCAAAGCTGAATCAAGACCAAGTAAACCAATTAAATATTCCTATATCCTCCAAGGAAATAGAAGCAGTCATCGAAAGTCTCCCATCCAAAAAAAGCCCAGGACCACATGGTTTCAGCACAGAATTCTACCAGACCTTCAAAGAAGAGCTAACTCCAATTCTCTTCAAACTATTCCACAAAATAGAAACAGAAGGAACATTACCAAACTCATTCTATGAAGCCACAGTCACCTTGGTACCTAAACCTCACAAAGACCTAACAAAGAAAGAGAATTTCAGGCCAATCTCCCTTATGAACATTGATGCAAAAATACTCAACAAAATACTTGCAAACCGAATACAAGATCACATCAAAGATATCATCCACTATGACCAAGTAGGCTTCATCCCAGGTATGCAGGGGTGGTTCAATATACAGAAATCCATCAATGTGATCCACCATATTAACAAACTGAAAGAAAAAAAAAAACACATGATAATCTCCTTAGATGTTGAAAAAGCATTTGTCAAAATCCAACATCCATTCATGTTTAAAGTATTGGAGAGATCAGGGATACAAGGCACATATCTAAACATAGTAAAGGGGATATACAGCAAGCCT
This sequence comes from Psammomys obesus, assembly GCF_907164565.1. Lineage (NCBI taxonomy): Eukaryota > Metazoa > Chordata > Mammalia > Rodentia > Muridae > Psammomys > Psammomys obesus. Next base: position 8,574,926 of record NW_026596057.1, on the reverse strand, counting down.
ATAGCCAACATCAAACTAAACAGAGAGAAACTTAAAGCAATCCCACTGAAATCAGGGACAAGGCAAGGCTGCCCACTCTCTCCATATCTCTTCAACATAGTTCTGGAAGTCCTTGCTAGAGCAATAAGACAGTTGAAGGAGCTCAAGGGGATGCAAATTGGAAAGGAAAAAGTCAAATTATCACTATTTTCAGATGATATGATAGTATACCTGAGTGACCCCAAAAATTCTTCCAGAGAACTCCTACAGCTGAAAAAAACCTTCAGCAAAGTGGCAAGATACAAAATTAACTAAAAAAAAAAATGAGTAGCCCTCTTGTATACAAAAGACAAAAGGGCTGAGAAAGAAATTTGGGAAACGACAGCCTTCACAATAGCCACAAATGACATAAAGTACCTTGGTATAATCCTAACCAAGCAAGTCAAAGACTCCTATGAAAAAAATTTCAAGTCTCTGAAGAAAGAATTAGAAGAAGATATCAGAAGATGGAAAGATCTCCCATGCTCATGGCTTGGCAGGATTAACATAGTAAAAATGGCCATCTTACCAAAAGCAATCTACAGATTCAATGCAGTTCCCATCAAATTACCAACACAATTCTTTACAGACCTGGAAAGAAAAATTCTCTACTTCATATGGAATAACAAGAAACCCAGAATTGCTAAAACACTCCTCTACAATAAAAGATCTTCTGGAGGTATCTCTATCCCTGATCTTAAGCTGTACTATAGAGCAACAGTAATAAAAACTGCATGGTACAGGCATAGAAACAAAATTGTGGATCAATGGAACCAAACAGAAGACCCAGAAATAAACCCACACACTAATGGACACCTGATCTTTGACAAAGATGCCAAAACCATACAATGGATAAAAGACAGCATCTTCAACAAATGGTGTTGGTCTAACTGGATGTCTAAATGTAGAAAATACAAATAGGTCCATACTTATCACCCTGCACAAAACTAAAGTCCAAGTGGATCAAAGACTTCAATATAAAACCCAACACATTAAATTGATTAGAAGAAAAAGTGGGGAAGACCCTAGAACTCATTGGTACAGGAGACAACTTTCTGAACAGAACACCAACAGCACAGGCTCTAAGAACAACAATCAATAAATGGGACCTCATGAAACTGAAAAGCTTCTGTAAAGCAAAGGACACCATCATCAAAACAAGACAACTGCCTACAGATTGGGAAAGAATCTTCATCATCCCTTTATCTGACAGAGGGCTAATATCCAGTATATATAAAGAACTAAAGAGGCTGAAAAGCAGTAAACCAAGTAATCCAATTAAAAAATGGGGAACAGAGCTAAACAGAGAACTCTCTGTAGAGGAATATCGAATGGCAGAGAAACACTTAAAGAAATGCTCAACGTCATTAGCCATTAGGAAAATGTAAATCAAAACAACCCTGAGATTTTACCTTACACCCATCAGAATGGCCAAGATGAAAAACTCAAGGGACAACACATGCTGGAGAGGTTGTGGAGAAAGGGGAACCCTCCTCCACTGCTGGTGGGAATGTAAACTTGTACAACCACTCTGGAAATCAATCTGGTGCTTTCTCAGACAACTAGGAATAGCGCTTCCTCAAGATCCAGCCATACCACTCCTAGGCATATATCCAAAAGAGGCTCAAGTACACAAAAAGGACATTTGCTCAATCATGTTTGTAGCAGCTTTATTTGTAATAGCCAGAAGCTGGAAACAGCCTAGTTGCCCCTCAACTGAAGAATGGATGCAGAAATTGTGGTACATCTACACAATGGAGTAATACTCAGCAATGAAAAAATAAGGAAATCATGAAATTTGCAGGTAAATGGTGGGACCTGGAAAGGATCATCCTGAGTGAGCTGTCCCAGAAGCAGAAAGACACACATGGTATATACTCACTCATATAGACATGTAATATAGGATGAACCTATGAAAATCTGTACTAAAATCTGTTCTAAAGAAACTAATCAAATGAAAGGATCCTGACTAAATTTCTCAATCCCCATCTTGAAAGGCAAAGAGGAAGGACATCAGAGGAGGAAGAAAACAGGAAACAGGCTAGGAACCTGCCACAGAGGGCTTCTAAAAGGCTCTTCCCTGGAGACTATCAAAGCAGATGCTGAGACTTATGGCCAACTGTTGGGAAGTGTGCATGGAATCTTATGTAAGAAGTGGGAAATAGTAAGATCTGTAGAGGTCAGAAACTCCACAAGGAAAGCAACAGAACCAGAAATTTGAACACAGGGGTCTTCCCAGAGACTCATACTCCAACCAAGCACCATGCAAGGAGATAACCTAGAACCCCTGCACAGATGTAGCCCATGGCAGTTTAGTGTCCAAGTGGGTTACATAGTAATGGGAAGAGGGACTGCTTCTGACATAATCTGATTGGCCTGCTCTTTGATCTCCTCCCCCTGAGGGGTAGCAGCCTTACAAGGCCACAGAAGATGACAATGCAGCCACTCCTGATGAGATCTGATAGACTAAGATCAGAAGGAAGGAGAGGAGGGCCTCCCCTATCAGTGGACTTGGGGAGGGGCATGCATGAAGAAGGGGGGGGTGGGATTCGGAGGGGAGGAGGGTGGGGCTCATGGGGAGATACAAAGTGAATAAAGTATAATTAATAAAATAAAAATTAAAAAATAACCATCACAGTATTGATTATTTTAGTATATTCAAGTTAATACTTTTTATTTTACACACAGTATACTTTTTAAAAGTTTCAGGAAGCCTATGTAAGGGAAAACTGTCAAAGTAGAACAAGTTCATTTCATATTGTTTTCTTCTGCGTCTTCATTTTTAAGAAAAGTGAAATTCTTTGGTCTTAGGGGATTTTCTTAATAGTTTAAGCTTTCTTTCTACTTCCTTGTCTTGTCTATTCCTATATTATCAAATACTGCTGATGAAATACAAGTGCAAGAAGAGAAAAATGTGTCTGCTGGGAAGAAAGGAAGCCATGGCCAGTGGCGCTGTGTCACACATGCTGGTAATTATGTTGGAGGCGACAATAGTGCAACCACATTCTAGGTTCCTGCCCAATACTTTCTTCTCTTGGCAGGCTATGAACTGGGCAGCACCACTGATTCATGTGTAAGAAATGGTGGGGGAAGTGAGACTTCCAGTTCTACTTCATGGCTTAGCAGTTGATAGCGGATACAACAGTGACCGAAACGAATTGAATAATTTAAACCAAATGTATTAAATGACTGGTGAAGACCAGAATGCACCCTCCAGTTTATTTATCTTTAAAGCAGAATATTTAAAAAATATTTTATTACTTCTTTGAGAATTACAAACATTGAATTTTTATCTTGTACTCCCTCCCAGCTCCTCCCAGATCCACCCTAATTTGTATCATCATTTTTTTTTAAATCCATGGAGTCCAATTTGTGCTTCCTATATACTCTTGGGTTTGTGCCCATCTACTGGAGTGTGTTTGGCCCAAGAGAGGCCACCCTTAGGAGCCAGAGATGGTAGATGACTACAATGAAACATTTTTTTTCAGACACATTAGGGAAGTTGCACATATGAACTTACAGAAATTGTGCCAGCACAGAGAAGATCAAATCAGACAAAACACCAACATGGAAGGAGAAAGTGGGCACAGAAGTCCCACTCCTAGCTGAAGAGCTATCAGTAATTGATAGGTTTTGGGATAAGAACAGAGAGTTTTCTTCAAAATAGTGTTTTTATGACAGCTGAAAGGAATCTGTGGCTTATGAGGCATGTTCTTGCTATGTTTACCAACTAAAGACCTATAAGCTCAGTTATCAACTGTCAATCAACCCAAATATATTACTCCACTAATCCTTGAAAAAAAACAAATCTCCTAAGGGAGTGTGATGAATATTTTAAGATCAGCAAAAGGGTGATGGCTACATGACAGTTTAGTGTCCAAGTGGGTTACATAGTAATGGGAAGAGGGACTGCCTCTGACATAATCTGATTGGCCTGCTCTTTGATCACCTCCCCCTGAGGGGGGAGAAGCCTTACAAGGCCACAGAAGATGACAATGCAGCCACTCCTGATGAGATCTGATAGACTAAGATCAGAAGGAAGGAGAGGAGGACCTCCCCTATCAGTGGACTTGGGGAGGGGCATACATGAAGAAGGGGTAGGGAGGGTAGGACCGGGAGGGGAGAAGGGAGAGGTTTATGGGGGGATATAAAGTGAATAAAGTGCAATTAATAATAATAATAAAAGGGTGATGGCTAGTTACTGAAGCACTAAAGACAAACCAGTTTGGTCCATGTGGGAGTTTGAATGAGAATCGTTCTCATAGGCTTATATAGTTGAATACTTGATCCCCAACTGGTGAATGTATTTAGAAAGGATTATGAGGTATAGCTTTGCTGGAGTAATTATGTCATTTGGGGTGGGTTTTGAGATTTAAAAATCTGGAGCCATTCCCACTGTGTTCTCTTTGTCTCCAACTCACGAATTAAGAGGTAAGCTCTCAGATATTCCTGTCACCATCCTTTGTTCTACCACAGTGGACTCAAACTCCCTGAAATCATAACCACCAAATTAATGTTTTCTAAATTAACTTGATCATAGTGTTTTATCATAGCAATAGAAAAGTAATTAAGATAGTCCAGTTGTGTCACTGTGTTAGGAAAGAAATTTCACCAGAAGATAGTTTCAAAATGTCCTAAGGACACTGATTTTTCACACAGCTGAGGGAAATTCCACTTAATTCAGAAAATAGTACTTTGGGCATGATAGTGGACACCTTTAATCTCAGTATTAGTATTATGGAGGCAGAAACAGGACAATCCCTCAGTTTGAGGCTAGCCTGGTTTACATAGTGAGTTCCAGGCCAGGCAGGGATATATAATAAGACCCTGTCTCAAAACAAAAACAAAACTTTACTGAACAAACATTAAAACCTAAATCATTCATGTCTTCAGGTACTGAACTAGGTGGAGATGGAAGACTGGTAAACCATAGTCTCTATGTTCCTTGTAATTATAGTCTAGGAGGAAGAATCAAAACAATACATCATACAAGCCAAAGAACAGCCAATAACTCAAGAACAGAAACATTCATATGTTGGGCAAATAATCCATTTGAAACTCTAAAGTGAGAGAGTTGGGACAACCAACATTTATTTATTTAAAAAAAATTACCCTATTCTTTTAGTCACTGTTCTACTGCTGTGAAGAGACATCTTACTCATAGCAACTCTTATAGAAGAAAGCATTTAATTGAAGCTTGCTTACAGTTTCAGAAGTTTAGTTCATCATCATTATGGTGGGGAACATGGCAGCAGGCAGGAAGACCTGGTGCAGAAGTAGCTGAGAGTTCTATATCTGGATACAAAGGCGGCAGCAGCAGCAGTAGCAGCAGTAGCAGCAACAGAGAGAGAAAAAGAAAGAGAAAGAGAGAAGGGGCAAGAAGATGAAGAGGAAGAAAAGAAAAAAGGAAAGAAGAGAAGAGAAAAGATGAGAAGGGAAGAGACTCAAATCTCCTAAACCTTTTCAAGTAGTGCCACTCCCTGGTGACTAGAACTCAAATATGTGAACCTATGGGGCCCATTCTTATTCAAACCACCACACCCTATATTCAGGAATCTTGGTGGTAAACTCAGCTTATTTTGGAGTCTCTTCACTCTGAGAAGGAAGCCTTCCACATCTCACATCTCTTCTTTTTGTTCTCAGTCTTTCCAGAATTAGGTCTCCAGGAAGACTTTGGAACTCTTCGAAGTGGTGTGGTATCTAGCCAAAGTAGTATGCACTGCAGTGTCTTTTGGAATGCCAGCAATAGCTCTTTCTTCCAGGAACCTGGAGCCCCTAATGTGTACTGAATGCAACTGGACATTTTGTACATATGTTCTCTTGTTCTTGACCTGATTTGAATCTGTATCTCCCACTTAACCTCTACTTCATTGGTGTGTCTCAGAATAAAGCAAGAGTTCTTTGCTTTGCTGACCTTTCTTCCTTCTTCCCTCTCCCTTACCTCCCTTCTTTCTTCCATTCTTTTCTTACTTTTTTCTGAAAAAAAAAAAAAAAAAACCACTACCAAATTTGTTCGTGTTAGCCTATCCTTACGCTAACTTTCAATTTCATTGATCACAGACATAGCAGCCTAGTTCAACAGCCACTTTCATTTTACAATTTGCCTTTAGGCCAGATTGGTTGCTGGCTTTTGATACATCCCAGCTGACATCCAACAGCAGTTGTATTTCTTGGAGTCTGCTGGTAGAACCTAAAAAAGTAATGTGATGTCAGCCTTGCTCAACTACACCTGTTCTCAGTGTAAATGGATTGTGAAGTTATGAGCTTCTCTTAATACTTGCCACAAGAAAAGCCAGATTTTTTTTTCTGACTCAATTCTTTCTCATTAATATCTATATGGTATAGTTATTTTACCATTATTCTGATAAAATAGTCCGTATCAACTTGAGGGAAAAATGTTTATTCTGGATCACAGTTTGAGGGTGCAATCTGTCATGGAGGGGAAGTCAAGGTAGTAGAAACTGTACGCATGATATCTCATCCATTCACAATCAGGAAGCAGAGAGGACCTAACAAATATTACTGCTCAGCTCCCTTTCCCCTTTTACACAGTCGAGGCTCCTAGCCAGGGGATTGGTACCACCCACAGTGGGCAAGTCCTCCCACCTCTATTTAAACAGTTGCGATAACCCCATAGGTGTGTTCTGAGTCCTGCCTGCCACGTATTCCAGATTCTGTCAGTTTGGCAATTACCATTATCATGATGTGCTATTTCTAAACTCAAAGGAAACTGTCTTTGTAATCTGAACTCTTGTAAGTCATATAAAATATACAGTGCTCAGGTCCAAAGACTATCTCTCTGTTAGTAAAATTAACAATTTTGGTAGAATATGTCTTTCTAGAACCTCTTGCCATCCCCTCCCCCCATTATTTCATTCATTCCATTGACCACTTCGTTTTTGGCTAAATGTTTATGGGTCAGAGACTATTCTAGTATAGAGAATACATCAAGAGTTAAAATAGACAACAACCTCTGCCATCATGAAGTTTACATCCCATATAGTAACAAGGGTAAAAAACAAAACAACAAATTATATTTTATCAACTACAGTCCTAACAGATATAAAGAGAAAAGGGCAAGAAAAAAGGGAATGAAAGCCAGGTGAGGTGGTGCACAGCTTTAATCTTAGCACTTGGGAGGGAGGCACAGGCAAGTGGATCTTTGTGAGTTTCAGAGCCTGGTCTACAAAACAAGTTCCAGGACAGTCAGGGCTTTATAGAGAGACCTTGGTTGAAAAAAAAGAAAAAGGAATGAAGATGTTGGAGCCAAAGAATAGAGTCGAATAAATCACTATATGTCAAAATGCTGAGGTATAAGAAAGGACTGGCAAAACATATTGAGGAAGAAGGGCCACTGAGGTAGGAGCAAAACAAGAAGTATGTGGTTTTGGAGGTCAAGGGAACGAGAACTGAGAATTGATTTACCATCATGAAGGGCATTTGTTACTGGACCAGTGTGGTTTTATTAGTGTGTTGGATGGAAAAGCCTGACAGGAGTGATTCAGGAAATAACAGCAAAGCATGTGGGAAAAGTTCAGTATCTAAACATGTGGGAAGAGTTTAACATCATTGGCTAAAATTGCAGTTCACAGAATCATGAGGTATCAGTGCGTGCTACCATGTCAGAGTCAACAAAACAATACTCAGTGAAGGGTTGACAAGGGTTTGCTGATTTATATTATGTTAGTGGTGGCTTTGAAAATGAGTAAAATTACATTATAAAACAATAGTATCTTCTAAAATTTAGCACAGCTTCACACTCAAATGATTCTATTGCTGCTTTGTAGCTAACAGGAGTGCTTACTGTGTACAAGCGAACATAGACAAGAGGGTTCTGAAAAGCTCTATTCATAGTTGATCCCAAACTGGAAATAATACATGTATATACTCATAGTACAAAAGACTAATGAACTGAGGTATATTTGTACAACAGAAGACAGAAATTTAAAAGAAAGTACTACTGATATGTTCAATGACATAGATATACCTCATAAAAACAGTATTGCAAATGAAAATGTAGACACAAAAGAATCTGTACTGTATGCCTTTATTAATATAGTATTCAAAAATCTATGATGACAGTAGAGTAGGAAATAGATATTTTCTCTTTGGGGGATAGTGACTAGGAGAGAGATGAGGGAGCCTCTCCTGAGGACTAGCATTGTTTGAATCTTAAGGGTAGTGCTGAAGAGCTCACACTTTAGATCCTCCCAATGTGTTGTAAGCAGGCCATACAGCTGTAAATGATTTTGAAAGTAGCATTTGAATAACACTTTCCTTTCTGCCTCCAATATTAGAATGAAATCCTAAGCACATAAAATGTTAGTGTGAGGAATCACGTGATTCCGCCTGGAATCATCTACAAGTCATGTTGTTTTCTTATGGATGTCTGGGCATGTGGTATCACTTTTCTCAGTGCCTACAATATTTATTTTTATTGACCTTTAACTATGATAATACAGCAGTCAAGAAAAAAAAAAGAGGGCGAACCTAAGCATTGTTTTCTGTTCTGCAGAGATGTGGATTTCGGAAGAGACCTGGAACTCAGATTTTAGACAGAGAACTAAGAAACCCTGGGATTGGGGTTCCATTTCTCTCAGGATTGGCTAGAGTGCTTTAGAACAAGGCTCATGTGCACTAGGACTGGGTGTGGAAAAGGTTTTCCACAGAGGTTCCAGTTTAGATCTTTTAGAATGAGATAGCTGGTGGCAGTGGAAACTCAGGCATCCTGAAGCCTAGGGTGATAACAAAGTGTTACAGCTCTTGGTTAAACTACTGTGCTGAGCATGGCAAACATTTAGGCAAAAGCCCATGCCTGGTGGGCTTACAGCTGAGACACAGGCCTGGCGAAGCCCAGGCCTACAGGCCGGAGTGTGAGCAGGCCTGGTGAGTAGAGGTCTGGAAGTGGATAAATGATGAATGTCAGGCAGCCACGGTGGAAGGCTGATGGTATCAAGTAGCACACAAACAGCCAGCATGTTTATTTGAAATCTTGAGCATTGGGAGGGAATTTAAGGGTGAATGGGTTTGAGTCACTGGAGTCAGGGGGCCAGGGATACTTGATTTGCATGTAGTGGTACCATGCCTTATTTTCCATGCAGTAGCTTGGTCTTATCATAAGAAGGAAAACACAATACTTAATTATCCTATGGTTGGGACAATCTCCAAGTACAATGTAAGGTCACTGCTGAAGACTAAGATCCATAGGAGGGTGGGGTATTTCTAGGAATTCCCAGATCCTTGCTGGGCTGGTTTCCTTATCTGGAAAGAGTCCTGCCTATGATCTGTCCTGGGGTCTATGTGATGCTCCTTACAAAATCTGGGGTCCCCCAGATCAGGGGAGACTTTTAGAACCCAGCTGAGAAAAGGGAGTCCACTATCATTGCCCAAGTGCAAACAAATGGCTATCCAGAGATATTAGACTTCAACTTTATCCAACAGAGCCTTGTACTGAGGATTAAAAAATGTGAAACATGTTCCATACGGAGATGGGCAACAATGACCAGGTCCTCTTTGACATTTTAAGCAAAGAAACACTATCTATGGAATAAGAAAGTATGTCTTCAGTAGAGGATATAGAGTGGGGAGGGGAGGTACCCCAGGAAATCTTTGCTTATTTCAATATGGAGTTTCTGTGCCATGAAAAGAATCCAAAATATCTTAAGTTTGATTATCTTTTAAATATTTTAGACAAACCAGCTTGAACGTAATAAACAAAAAAATGACTCAAAATAGTGTCAGATACCAAAATCACCTACCCATCCAATTAGTGCTAAGGCTACACTTCATCTTGCTCCAGTGAGGAGCCTTTCCCTTATGCTCATTCAGAAATAGCTAGTGTAGCATAACCCAGGCCCTATCTCTTTTGAAGCCAAGCCGACTTTTCTAGCTCTACTTTGTCTTGCCAAACACCATATCTTTAGCTACATGAATTTTCTTTAAATGGCAATGTAGCAACAGCAGTACGGATGGAAAGATGGCCATTGGGAAAAGAAGGCAGCTGGACCAGAGTGAATTTCCCTCTTGTTTTCTGTCTTAGGTCATACAGGTAGGGGAGTCTTCATCTCCATGAATTCTATAAATTCATAGAAAGTAGAGATGGAATGTGGGGCCTGCTGGTTTTGATGGAAGAGATGAGGCTGGGAGAGAAAGAGAGTCAGAGAAACCCTGTCTTACTGGTTGAATTCTATGGGATAGTAGCAAAAAACATTTTGGAAATAAACAGCCAATTTTTGGTTGGATCTAAGGCCCACTCCATAAAATAGAACTTATATATGGCGCTGATAAAGTGGCCAAGAACCTAAAACTAGATAGATCGTGGGTCTAGGGGAAAATCTACTACTATTATTCTGGTAAAGAAACAGCAATCAAAGGACTTCCAATGACATATTTCTATACTCATAGAGCAGAGCAGAGCTTACTCAATCTTCATCAGAGAAGCCTTTTCTTTCAGTAGTTGGTAATTAACAAAATTATTCCCTATTGGACAACATGCAGAGAGTTGAGACAGTTTGGAATACTTAGCCCTCAATAGCATGTACTTATCAAACTCTTCCTCTCAGGGCACAAGGGTCTATGAAGAAGAGGAGGGATGGAGGGCATAAGAGCCAGAGGTGATATCTAACTCCAAGGAAATTGTTTTCCAGACACAGTGGAACTGATACACATATCAACTTACAGAGACTGTGACAAAATCTGTACAAAGTCAAACCAGACAAAATCACAACACTTAGAAGGGGAAACGGACACCCCTAACCAAGAATCTATTAGATTTGTAATTGCTATCTCCTGGGTAAAGAGAAATCAGTTTTCTCTGATAGAATGTCGCTGAATATATCAACCACACTTCAGGGCTGGCCTCATGCCCAGTAATAGTTGGCTAACACAAAATATATTCCATGGTTATGTTTTATTTTTTTGTGGTGCGTGTGTGTTTCATCTATTGATTTTTAAAGTTTTAGGTTATCTATTTTGCTTTTTGATTTGTTGTATTTTGTCTTTTTATTGTTTCTGTTTTTTTTTTTTT
>NW_026596057.1:8552873-8563872 GCF_907164565.1 Psammomys obesus | reverse complement strand
AAAAAAAAAACTTGCTTTAATTAATGAGGCCATGACTTGGGTGAGTGGTCTTTTGTCTTTCATCTGTGAGATTAGCAAATCCTGTCCTAAAATATCCTATTTTTTCTTTCCATTTACATCCTTTGTCTCAAGTTTTCCTCTGAATTGGAAGTTTTTAACCTCAGAGGAAAGTGCTACACAACACAATTGGAGGCTTAATTACCTCCAAAGTTTAGCATTTAACAATGTTTATTATGTTTATTACCACCATGACAACATATCTGACACAGACAATTAAAATGAAGAAAGGCATGTGTTGATTTCGGTTTCAGAGGCTTGAATTTAGCAGGCTGGTTGTGTTGTCCATTACAACGCAAAGCATTGGTTCTGCTTAACCGCACAATGTGTACGAAGACCTGCAGAACTGTTTTTGTACAGAGACACAGCACATTTGTTTTTTAGGCTAAGTGTTTGCTCAAGAGGCAAAAAGTTAAAAAAGTTAAAGTTTATACAGTAGTAAATTTATATAGTCAGTTGCAGCCAATTTATTGCTGAAGAACTATTTTAAGCAAATTTAGTGTGGACTAACGATACAGTAGCGAAGGACAATGTCTTTCATGTTCACCTGCCACACACTCATTGACTCGAGCAATTTTCCCTCCAGGAAACCTCTTTCATGGTAACTTCCCCAGGTTCCACCACAGGTGTACTTCAAATGTCCTCTTATACTATATTTTCTGGCATTTCTTGTGGTTGTATATGTTTACCACACACAAATATTTACTACTGTGTTCCAGTATTGCCTACAGTATTCTGTCTAGAATCTGGCTAGGAAGATTGGAAGCTCAGGAGCAATTATGGCATTAAGACTTGGTGTGAAATGGTAGGCTGCATCGTCTCTCTACACCCATCAGTCACATGCGACTGTAGTCTGCCAGTGCTTAAAGAGGATGGAATGTTATCCAGCCATAGTGCTCTGTACATAGGGTCTAACCCGAGGACATCAAAGCTCATCTCTTCTACCATCAGAAATTCGTTCTGTTGTGGACTTGCCATATGTCCCCTCAGAAAAAGATACAACTCCACTCCAGTGCGATCATCAGAGTGCTACTGCTACCTCCAACAGTTGGAGATTATCTCATGGCTTTCTTTGGAAAATAGCCTACTTGGAAAACCAGTTCTTATCTGTGAAACGTAATGGAAAGATTCCCATGAAAGAAAGGCCAAGGTACTCAAAAATTTCTATAACATTTAAACATTGGCTCTAAAATCTTTTATTCCATCTAGAATACGAACAATTAAATATATAGTTTGAATCTAATGAGTGATTCTTTGTTGAGTGCATTTTTCTTACGGAGACCAGACCAGCGAGTTCCCGAGATGTTGCAAAGCAGCGTTTTCAGTTATCAGAAACTGCGGCAGGGTGCCATAGAGTTTTCCAAGACTCCAACTTTAGGCAACACTCATTTTTAGCATTTTAAAAATTCAAAATCTAAATTTGTAAAGATAATGTTTACATGTGAAGACTTAGGGGAACATGAAGCTGGCCACAGCAGGGAACAATGGCACCTTCAAAACTGGGATTTTCTGTTCTGTGAGATGGATCCTTTAAACAAACAAATAGCCCAGCTAGGTGTGGTGGCACACACTTTTAATCCCAGCACTTGGGAGCCAGATGCAGGTGGACCGCTATAAGTTTGAGGCCAGCCTGGGCTACAGAGTGAGTTCTAGGACAGCCAGGCCTCCACAGAGAAACCCTGTCTGGAAAAAAAAAAAAAGCAGCCCAAAAGTAAAATGGAGAATCTTATAACTGTGAGAAGCCAGCCAAAAATGGACAGGATAGGCAGGGAAGGACAAGATGATGTTTTGAAGAAAACAAATGGGGTTCTCTGTTTGTGGTTTCATTATACATGCTGTTTACCGGAGTGGCCTTCTCCTGGGAAACTTATACAACTAACTGGAAAAACTGGGTAACAGACAGGCTCACAAATATTAGACTGGTGTGAACTCCTTGCAAACTACCAAGAAGTCTCTAAACAAATTTGACTGAGGAAGTGTATATGGGGGGAGGGGACACAAGGGGAAGCACTAGACGTTTTGAATAAATTCTTCTATTTGCACCTGATTTTAATTCAATTAGTGGTTGGCATTAAGCCTGCTTAATGGCTTAGAATACTGAAGTAGAAAAAGGTTAAGTGACAATTGCCTGACCTATAACACAGTCAAAGGCTTGACCAGAAGACTGGATAGAGAATAATAGAAATGTAAATCCAATTTTTTTCTGTTCTTTAATTCTACACATCGAAATAAAGAGAATGTTTCTCTAAAGGGATTAGGTTGAGAGTGTTTTGTTAGTGTAGTCAGAGATCATTTTAAATTAGGCCTTCCTTTGTAAATAGAAGGCAATTTGGGGTCAAGTAAGTTGAGTTATGGTCTTAGGTCTTTAAATTATTATCTGTGGAGCATTATCTAATTTGCCTTGATATATATGTTCCTTCATCCCCAAAGAACAATGCTAGTACATGTTTTAGAGGGTGGTTGTTAAAATAAAAACACTACATGTAAATTTAGAACAAGGTATAAAAAACAATAAGCATTCATCAATGCCTTTAAGTACAAAACATTTTAAAAAGACTTTGGTAGTTTGCCTCAAAGCTAACCTCTTCTAAGATATTTATGGACAACCTATTTTGTGGAGCTATAGACTCCGATTTTGCCTTTCCCCAAGATCATTCAACAATTCCTCCTGGAGCCCAGGTTTCTCACTGGACATAGCCTATTACAATAAAAGACAGTAACTATAGTGGCCTCTGGGAGCCTAACCAATGCCAGACCAGGAAAGCATCTATCTCAGTGGTTCTGAACCTTCCTAATGCTGTGACCCTTTAATACAGTTCCTTGTGGTGTGGAGACCCCATAAAATCATTTTTGTTGCTGTTTCATAAGGATAATATTGCTACTATTGTGAATCATAATGTAAATAGATTATATGCAGGATAGCTAATATTTGAACCTTATTAAAAAACAAGTCATTTGACACCCCCTAGAGGGGCCCTGACCCAGAGGCTGGGAACCACGGGTCCATACAGCACACACAGGCTCTTAAATAGCATAAATGCTTTCTCCTAGGACATGATTTCTTTTTCCTGTCTCACAAATCCTGTTACAGAAGAAGTGCAGCATAAGCCTTAGGGAATAGACATCTCCAGGACTGTTAACCATGTCATTGTGACAGTAAGTATAAATATTTGGTTAGATGTTATTACGGATGTGTCTTATGAGAGTGCTTTTGCATGAGATCAGTGTCTGGACTGGAGGACTGGGTAAGGTAAAACTTTTCCCTGAAGCACCTGATGTGACTGATTTGGTGAGGTGAAGGCCCACATGAAAAGACAGAGCTGACCTTGTTAGGAGAGGGAGAGACCTTGTCTTGGCAGACATTTTGACCTTCCATGGTTTGTCAACATTCAAAACGAAGCATGGGCTCATTTGGAGCTCCAGCCTGCTACCTGACAATTTCAGAATTTCTCATACTTCACAACTCTTATTCTCTCTCATTCTTTCCACCCTCTCTCTTTTTCTCTCACTTGAAAATTACATTGCTTCTCTTTTGGTGAAGAATCCTGATATGCAATCAAATTGTAATGGGTTTTAACAAAATCTGTTTTACAATGTGCTCAATTTTAATGACAGTAGTTGAGAAAGAAAAGTTCTATATATTTCTGCAGAATGCTTATTCTTTTTATGTATTTTTTTATTTTATTTTATTAATTACACTTTATTCACTTTGTATCCCCCCCATAAGCCCCTCTCTCCTCCCCTCCCAATCCCACTCTCCCTCGCCCTTCTTCACACATGCCCCTCCCCAAGTCCACTGATGGGGAGGTCCTCCTCTCCTTCCTTCTGATCTTAGTCTATCAGATCACATCAGGAGTGGCTGCATTGTCATCTTCTGTGTCCTGGTGAGGCTGCTCCCCCCTCAGGGGGAGGTAATCAAAGAGCAGGCCAATCAGATTATGTCAGAGGTAGTCCCTCTTCCCATTACTATGTAACCCACTTGGACACTAAACTGCCATGGGCTACATCTGTGCAGGGGTTCTAGGTTATCTCCATGCCTGGTACTTGGTTGGAGTATGAGTCTCTGGGAAGACCCCTGTGTTCAAATTTTCTGGTTCTGTTGCTCTCCTTGTGGGGTTAATGTCCTCTCCAGATCTTACTATTTCCCACTTCTTACATAAGATTCCATGCACTCTGCCTAACAGTATCTGACAGAGGGCTAATATCCAGTATATATAAAGAACTAAAGAAGTGGAAAAGCAGCAAACCAAGTAATCCAATTAAAAATTGGGGAACAGAGCTAAACAGAGAACTCTCTGTAGAGGAATATCAAATGGCAGAAAAACACTTAAAGAAATGCTCAACCTCATTAGCCATTAGGGAAATGCAAATCAAAATGACCCTGAGATTTCACCTTACACCCATCAGAATGGCAAAGATGAAAAACTCAAGTGACAACACATGCTGGAGAGGTTGTAGAGAAAGGGGAACCCTCCTCCACTGCTGGTGGGAATGTAAACTTGTACAACCACTCAGAAATCAATCTAGCGCTTTCTCAGACAACTAGGAATAGTGCTTCCTCAAGATCCAGCCATACCACTCCTAGGCATATATCCAAAAGAGGCTCAAGTACACAAAAAGGACATTTGCTCAATCATGTTTGTAGCAGCTTTATTTGTAATAGCCAGAAGCTGGAAACAGCCTAGATGCCCCTCAACTGAAGAATGGATGCAGAAATTGTGGTACAACAATGGAGTATTATTCAGCAATGAAAAATAAGGAAATCATGAAATTTGCAGGTAAATGGTGGGACCTGGAAAGGATCATCCTGAGTGAGCTGTCCCAGAAGCAGAAAGACACACATGGTATATACTCACTCATATAGACATACAACATAGGATAAACCTACTAAAATCTGTACATCTAAAGAAATTAATCAAAAGAGAGGACCCTAACTAAAATGCTCAATCCCCATCCATCAAAGAGGATGGACATCAGAAGAAGAAGAAAACAGGAAACAGGCTGGGAACCTGCCACAGAGGGCCTCTGAAAGGCTCTGCTCTGCAGACTATCAAAGCAGACGCTGAGACTTATGGCCAACTGTTGGGCAGAGTGCATAGAATGTTTATTCTTGTTTACTATTTTTTTTTAAATTATGTGTGTGGGGGGAGGATATGTACACGTGACTGCAGGAGTCTTCTGAGGGCGAAAGAGGCATCATATCTCTTGGTGCTTGAACTACCATAAGCACCAAACTCTGGTTCTCTAAAAGCAACAAATACTTTTAATCTCTGACCCATCACTCCACTCCCAGCCTTGTTTTTTGAAAAGCCATTAAAGTGCCTATGAGGTAATACTACCTTGACAGCTTGTGGTATGGGGTGCACATGAACCCCCATGTGAGTCTAAGGGGAACAGTTAGAATATGACTTGATTTCTAAGGAATAAAGAGAGATCGAGAGCTCGCTACAGCAGGGATGCATGTAATTTTATGATAGTTCACGCCTTATTAAGATGCTGCTTAATTTCTCTAAACACCTAACTGGAAGAAGTGTGTGCAATTGTGATTCATAATGATATTGTCCAGAAGAAACAGGCTCCAGCAGAATGGGGGCAGAAACATTTATTTAGGAAGTTTTCCTAAAGGAGAGATGATGACATTTCCCTCTAGTGGCTAAAGAGATGTTAAATCAGTTGAGAGGAATTTAGGAGAACCCAACAAGGTGAGACTGACTGCTTGGGCAGAGAATAACACCTACCTGCTGGCCTTCTTCCTTTGCTCACTCACACCCACCACCGCAGCCTTCTGTTTTCTTCCTACAATTTTCTTTCCTTTCCAACCTCCATCTTTTTAAATATACTACTTGCCAGTCATGTTACATATGATTGCTACAAATAAGGAATACTCTGTAATTGCATTGGAAAAGGTTGATTTAAAAAAAAAAAAAGGAATTTAGGGTACAGCAGAACAGTGCGAAGCCAGTAAAGAAATGAAGGTGTGAGATTGTCTTTCTGTCACCTGAGCCCCAAAAGATAATGCCATCTGATTCTGCTCTAGTTCTACCTCTGAAAATATTCTATTTTTCCTAATTTATTTCTCTACAGTCTTCTTCACTGATGACACAAATATAGTTATTTTTCAAAAATGAATGAGTTAGTTTATGCTGAGCCAAACAAGCAATAATGATCTAGGAATATGTGATTCGGGTTGCCTTGAATGTCGTATCTGCTGTGGAAGAGGTTACAGGAACTTTTAAAGTCACAGAATAAAAGAAAAAAAAACTAATTTAAGTCAACGTATTTACCAGATGCATTGGTGGGAACGTCAGATAGGCAGGCCAGCAGGACAGAAGAGTATCTTCTGTGGGGTTCACACATTTTTTAACAACCTTAGCTTTAGTGTTGGTTGAGTTAGTGCTCTGCTAAGATTAAAGATAAATTCTGAAAGTTGTACCAAACAATTGCAAAGATATGAGGTCAGTCATAGAGGATGGTGGTAAATGTATATTCAAGAGACTGAAGACAACCCAAGGTAACTCTTGCTCCAGCATCCCATCTCTTCATAAATATTCTGCAAGACCTTTAACACAGACGGGGTTGCTCAGACAACACCAGGCCACACTATTAAAACTGGCTTTTCTAGGTAAGATTAGTTAATCTAAGAATTAAATTAGATTAATTCTTCTATTTATTACTCTTACCTCTCATCAGCCATCATTGCACTATCACTGACTTCATGACTTCTTTTAAAACTCCATGTTTTGCATCAAAAGTAGGGTGCTCTCAACACTTGGTTTCAAATATGTAGGCTTTAAACCTCAGCAACATTGGGCCATCAATTATGTTCACAATGATTTAATTTAATTTTGACACTAAAAGTCCAGGGTTAGCACAGATTCCACATACTGAGAACTTAGTCCAGTAAGTCTATTTTCACTTCAGATGCCAACTGCAAGTTCAGACTACCCTAAACTTGAATGAGAGGATCCCTTCATCTCCCTCCCTATATTCAATACTCATACAAGTTAGGAAAAGTTCTTACTAGGCACAGCTAGTTTATTGTAAAGAATACAATCTTCTCACTTTATTTTTCTTCCCCCATTTTTCTTTTTGTTATTTAATTTTCATTTTTCTTCCTTCTCCCCTTTCCATGCCCACCAATAACTGAATCCAAAGAAAACAAAATGCTTGATAACTGAAAAATTTTTAAAAAAATCTAGTTTTGAAAGTGAGCAATCAGCTCAAAGAAGATTCAAGCAAGCAGATGAGCAAATTCATCCAAAACCCGGAGGAGAAGCTCAAAGACTTAAATGAGATCATAACTCAACACAATAAAGGGTACATGTAACAAACCTGTAACCAATATCTTAATAGAAAAAAAATAAAACATTTTTCCTAAAATTAGGAATAAGACAAGGGTTTCCACACTTTCCACTCTTGTTTAATATTGCACTTTAATTCTTAGACAGAAGAGCAAAGGAAGAGGAAGAAATAAAAATGATAGAAATATGAAAAGAAGAAATTAATTTAACATGACTCCATATTAAAAAAGTAAACCCTAACAGCCCCCCCCACATTTGAAAGCAACTTTTAACAATGAGCAGGCTACAAACCCCACAAAAATAATATAAATCTGTTTTCTATACATATCAATAAAAATGTTTAAAAAGAGTTTAAAGATTTCTATTTACAATAGCCTCAAAAATAGTAAATAAAATACCTAAGAATAAACATAACCAAAAAGGTAAAAGAACCCCTTGGTAAATGCCAAGGAAAAAACTGAAAAGCACTAGAAGGTTAAAAAGATTTCCCATGCTCATGGGTTGGAAGAATTTAAATGCCTGTATTACCAACAGCAATTTAAAGATTTAATATAATGTCTGTTAAAATTACAATATAGTCTTCATATAAATAGTAAAAATAGTCCTAAAATTCATATAGAAAGACAACAGAGTCCAAATAGTCACAATAATTCATAGGGGGCCAAAAGCAAAGCTTGGAGACACCGAAGTACCTGATTTCAAATTATAAGATATATGGTAACAAAACAGCACAACACTGGCACAAAAGATGCAGAGAACAATGGGATAGACTAGAAGACCCCAAGAAAACCCACACAGCTATGTACGGCCATTGGATTATTGACAAGGATGACAAAACAGGTTTTGGAGCAAAGACTCTTCAACAGTTAGTACTGGATGCCTATATGCAGAAGACTAAAATTAAATCAATTTATCTAGCTCTATAAAAAAAATCAACTCACAATGGATCAAGGAATTTAACATTATATCTTATGCTTTGAAATCTAAGAAATCGCGGGGAGGGAAGAACACTTAAAGATATAGGTATACAATGACTTTCTGAAGAGAATGACAATAGCTTAGGAAACAATAGCAAGAAATGAGTTGTCATGTACCAAAAGCTTGTGGAAGAAGACATGGAGATTGTATACAATTAAAAAGCCTCTACACAGAAAGGTAGCAGTTATGTGAAGAAACAGCCTAGAGAATGGAGAAAGCCTTTGCCAGTTATTTTCTCACAGCTGATTAATAATCAGAGAACATAATTTTACTAACTTGCTACTACACTAACAACCATTAGAAGAACAAACATTCTGCTGGGTGGGCTTGTACTCATGGGGTCCCTCCTCTTCTCAGAGGAAAAGAAGAGGGAAGAATAGCAGAAGGAAGGTGTGAGGGTGGGACTGGGAGGAGAGAACAGGGGCTGTAATCAGGATTAAAATGAATAAATAAATAAATAAACTGATGGAAAAATAAGAAAAAAACAAACGTTCTAATCAGTTGGCAAATAAATTGAACAGGCAGTTCTTGAAAGAAGCAAGAATGACAACCAAGTGAAAAACTGTCCAACATCTTTACATGTCAGAAAAACGCAAACCCAAAATGACATGGACGGTTGATCTCACCCCAGTCAGAACAGATATTATGAAGAAAAGGAACACATGCTGCCATCCATATGAGAGGTAAAGAAACAGAATAATGGCGAGCCACTGCTATGAGAATATAAATCAATGTAGCTTTTCACATGTGTAAATCAATAACGGAGTTCACCAGAAAGCTAAAGTTAGAATGACCCTATGAGTGCATTAGATGACATTGGAGTATATATCCAAAAGAATGCAAGTCAGCGTACAAGAGAATGTTCACACACCCATATTTATTGTCTACTGCTCATGGTAGACAAGTTATGGAATTAGCCTATCTGTCACGGGTGGAAAGATGGATAAAGAAAAGCTTATAGACAGTCACAACGAAGAGCCAGTCAGCTGCAAAGAAGAATGAAATCGCCATTTCAAGAACATAGTGGAAGCAGAGATCATAGTATTAGGTGAAATAAGTTGTATCTGGAAAGATAAATATTGTACATTTCATCTCATATTTGGGTTCTAGATCAAATTTAAAAAGATGACATTAGAAGTGTGACTTTTTGAAAAGAGGAAGGAGAAAGAGATGCCAATGATCAAAGTACATTATTTGTATGAAAATGTTGTAACTAATTTTATGAGATTTCTGTGATTTTTTTAATGATCCAAATTATATTGTCTGCAATTAAATCAAACTTCTAATGATTAAAAATGTGATGCTTGAGATGAAGCAACAATGGCAGTTATCTGCTGTAAATAAGAATCTACTCAAATATATTAAGGTTTGACATTTTAAACCAGTATGAAGCTTTTATCAACTTAAATGTGTTAAATCCTCTCAATGTTAATTCCTTCTCCAAAAATTATGTTGCTATATTTTTCTAAACTGCTCCCCATTTGTTAATATACATTAAAATTTATGTCAAAGCCAAAAAAAAAAAAAGAACCCATTGTTTTGTACAGTTAATATAAACTACAATGAAAATGAATTACTGAGGGAGAAAGTCTTGAAGACTTCAAGTTTTGGTGCTGTGTACACGAACGGTGGATTTGTCTTGACAATGAGCATCCAGGAGTTTCAGAGTCACATCGAGATTAAAACCATGTTTCTAGAGAATGAGTGTGGACTCACTCGGTGTCGATGGCTATAGTCCAAATTTCCTTGATCAGGGAAGCTGCCATTAACTTTGACTTGTTGATATTTGTACTTTTTCTTTTCCAGAAAACTTGCCAGTGCTCCAGTACCTGAAGAGGAACCCCAAACAGTCTTTTCTATTCCAGGTTCTCCATGTTGGAAGCCTGATAGTTTTCTTCACTTTGGGATGAAGTTTCTAGTATCAATCTCAGTCATTAAGATCTACAGGCCCATTCAAGAACCTATATCTCACCTTCTGTACTTGGAAGAGCAGACCAAGAGAGTTCTGACATACAGTCCAGAGATTGTCTAGAGAACTGCATACAGCACAAGTAGGTAGAACACACAGAAAAATAATTTTCTCATCTGCTTCCTCCAGAGATGAGCAGGAAGTCCTGCTGACAGTCATCTTGCCAACATGTCTTAGCATGGCTATGACTCACCTCCATTCTCTGCTCTATTTCTAGGATGTACTCAGAGCCTGAGCCGATGAAGGCTGCCAAAGAGATTACAATTCCCCTTCTATCCTTAACTTTCATTTCCCAGGTAGCCTGAGACCTGGCAAGTACGGGCTAACAAAATATACAGGTTCCAAGTAAGTGGCTGGAAAAAGTGAAGTCACAGGCGAAACAAGAATCAAATGCAGAGGCCAAACCTGTTTGTCTCTATTTCAGGACGGTGAGAGCCAGTCTCAAAAACAGGCTTCTGAAAACACCAAAATTTGCTTGTTGTTCCTGTTGTGTGTGTGTTTAAGTGAGCCATATGGGACCTAATGACTGCAAAGTAATTTTAATTTTTTAAGACAATAGAAATCTCCAAATATCTGAAAATAACCTTACTCTGTGGAACTGCTGTCCAAGAGCCATTCTGACCAACCACTGTCACATGAGCTTTTCCCCTTTCCTTTCCTTTCCTTTCCTTTCCTTTCCTTTCCTTTCCTTTCC
>NW_026596057.1:8547856-8552863 GCF_907164565.1 Psammomys obesus | reverse complement strand
TTCTTTCTTTCTTTCTTTCTTTCTTTCTTTCTTTCTTTCTTTCTTTCCCCTTTCTCTATTCTTAGGCTAATTTATACAAGTAGGAACCCTGAGAAATCAACTTTTGTCCCTTCCACTCAGCTCACCAATCTGCATTCGGAACTTGGAATTTGTTTCAGGGTAGAGAAAGTTAGTGTTTGCAAACAAAGTTTGTTAGAGGCTGCAGAAATAGCTACACAAACTAATCTGGAAAGCACTTAAGCATCCCAGTGCCCAGACCATATCCTTGACCTTGGCACAGGTCACATGGATCAGTTATTTTTAAAAAGTCCTAAGTTATTTTTAAATAAAGAATCAAACGTGAGAACTATTGGACCACAGTAGAAAACTGTATTGTTAACATATAAAAGTCACAGGAGATGAGATTTCATGTCACTACCCAGAATCCTAAGCTCCTAGCCCTGCCCCCATTGGCCAGGCAAAGGGCAGGAACTTCCTTCCCGGGGAATTGCATAGTTCTAGCTAGAATTCATTATTTCAACATTTTCCCCATCTAGAATACTTTTGAAGTTCAAATCAACTTGATCTTATCTTTATACAGCTGTTGCGCAACTGTAGCAAGCAGAGCTGTACTCCAGTCACGGCTGCCTCGGCTCCGTTTCTCACCCGTCACTCTTCGTAGGTCAGCACTTTTCAAAACAGTCCACGTTTCCCCGGGTTGTGCCGCCATCACCACTTGTGAATATATAGGAATGCAGATCCTTGGGCTCCATCTACTGCGTCTGAAACCGAAGTGGGGCCCAGGAATCTGTATTTCAACAATCCTTCACGTGCTTCTACCACGAGCTGCATACAGCTGGAGAGCAGGATATGCCACGCACTGGTTAGAGACAACCAGGCAGTACAGAGCCTCTGTGAAGGGGAGGCCGTCTGGTGCTGCTGTAAGGTAGAACATGGAGGCCACCTTTAATTCAAATAGCGCCAGCTGCAGGCAACCTAAGAAGCACTGGGCGTACCCAAGGGACCATAAATCGTGAAGGTCTTTCTGCTGTGTTTCCCACGATCTTTTTCTGCTCGCTCTGTATGTTTGGGTTGCCTTTGGGTGAATGGCTCCCATTGGGGACTTGCACACGCTGTTGTGAAAATCAACTCTTATGAGTTGCAAAATTTGGAATGTTACATGATACCTGTGAATGTTTTTTGTTTTTTGTTTTTTTTAATCTAGAAGCCAATAAAAAGCACAGTTTGAAGAAAGAGCAAGAAATTGGCTTCAGTCAAAGATGCTTTTCATTTTAGAGCTCACCAATATGGCAGTTCTTGCTAACAGCTAGCCCAGAGTGTACAATAGAGTATTTTTATTTTTCAAAATATTTTTATTTTTGTGTGTTCAACAATATTCTACTAACATAGTCTAGACTTCACTTCCCTTCTCCCAATATGCCTCCTAAATGAAGCCAGAAGACTTCTTTCTCAAAACAAGAAAATTCCTTTTCATTTATTTCTTTATATATTTCCAATGATTAAGCTGTACTTGAAATAAAATTCAAATATTCCTCTATAATGTAGAAGGACCTTATGATTGTCCCTTGTGTATGTTCTGGTCTTCTTAACCCCATGTTCTCCCTTATTGGTGTTCATTAGACTATGAGCATCACATTCTGCTACTTGCCAGCAAGTCAATCTCCTTTATCCTGCAGAGACCCACACCCGATGCCCTCTTTGCTCGGAAGAGGTACCCCCTATTTTCACATATCTACTCTCACTTTGGCCTTTCATGGTGCAAGTCAAATACCGTATTTCCCAGAAAATACGTGCACCTATCGTACATTAGCTAATCCTTACATGGTCATCATCCCATGTACTTTAAATAGCATTTGTAGATAAGGAAAATTGTCCGATCTATTCACTTTGTGTGTCTTGTTTGCATAACACTTTCCTACTTGGTTTGTCTCTCCTTGCACATAAACTGAGTGTCGTAAAAGCAAAAACTCTTCCTGATTTTCAACTCCTGTGTTCTTGGGTAGAATATGAAAATAAGTATTGTCTGAATGAGTAAATGCATCCATGGGTGTGTGAATTCACTTGAGCCTAGTGGTGCAAGTTTATAATCCTGAAACTGAAGCTCAGGGGAAGAGCACATGTGTAAAATGCGTAAGGTCCTTGGTTTGATCCCTAGTACTGACACTGTGTGTGTGTGTGTGTGTGTGTGTGTGTGTGTGTGTGAGAGAGAGAGACATGAAAGCAGAAAGAGAAGAGGGAACATTTGGAGAGAGAATGAGGAGCAAAAAGATAGAAAAGAAGAATAAGAGAGATACTACATATTTCCTCTGCAATCTCAATTTGAATATTTGTATGTGGTGTGGAAGCAGGAGGAAGGCTATTTGATAGGAGGAAGGGGAGGGAGGACAAGAGACACTTGTGAGAGTGTCTAATGATATATGTATGAAAGTGTTTGATAAATCCATATTTTATATGACAACTAAAATATTAATAATAAAAATTTGTTTGGTTATATGCTTTCCTTGTGGCAAGAGTGCTCTCTAACTATTCAGTAATTAGACAGCCTTCTCCCTGAATAAAATTGTTCTCTCCTTTTGTCTTTAGTGGAATGTCTAGCACTTGAAATGCTCTATGGTAATTCATATTCTGAGCTCTCTTTCAAAAAACATAATAGAAGGATATTTGCAAACCACAATCATGTTTTTTAATAAACAACTGTAACTTAACAAGTGAATTTATTTGCCTAACAGTGGATAGATCTATAAAGTTTAAAGAATATGACAAATGAAAAGTCTAAGCAAACTTTTCTTTTTAAAAATTTGTGGCTTGAGAAAAAAAAAAGTGATTTACTTTGATATAGAACTGTGTGTCACTTAGCCCAAACTTTCACCAGAGACCCCCAGCCCCTATAATATCCTTAACAGCTTTTCCTTGCTCATTTTTACCCTATCATGTCATAAGACAACCCATGCCGTATTTGAAAAACTTTAATTATTAGCTGATTCTTTCCAATAATGGATTTAAACCCGACTCTCTAAAACTTTTGCCACGTGTCTACAAACCACTCAGTTATTCGTGGTGCCTTGCAGCTACTGGTCTTTTGACGCTGGTACTGTGCCCAGGGTGATTCTTCTTTTCACAGCTTTGTTGTAATTGACTTATATTTAGAAATAAAGGTCACATACCAAGATTCTTTCACATTGATGTTACCCCAAGTCCTCTGCCAGAGTTTATGTGGGGAAATACTTTACCATGGGGGGGGTGGGATTAATTAGTTCCTTTTAGAATTTTCCCAGTGGGTTGAATTAAAAATTAAGCATTACTTTAGGTCTTTGAAGTTTTTCTTTTTAATTTGGTTCTTTATCAGGAAATCCTCCTACAGCATTCCAGTTCTCAGAAAGAGGTATCCAGATACCAACGCCAACAACCTCAAGAGCAGCTTCCACCAGCTCATTTCTTTCCAGATTTGAACTCACCATTCCCTTGTCTAGGTGCCGAGTGTTCTACTTACAGTTCCCACTTCCATCTAAACAACATACAGGCTTCAACACCAGAAGTAGAATACACAAACCCCAGCAGTTCCAAATGGCCACATAGCACTTTACCAAAACTGGGAATTTCCTTCTCTTGTTCTGACAAGCACTGACTCTCTGACCTTCAAGGCATTCAGTAAAGCTTGTCATTATCAATATTCATCCCAAACCCATGAGTGATCTAATTAATCTAAGGCCTTTTTGCTCTACTTTACATTTGCCTCTGGCAAGTGAAATGAAAAACTGGTTTGAAACTGAAACATTCCTGAGTCGGGAACACAGGATTATCAGCCTTTCCTATTTAAGACATTAACTTTGATCGTGTCTGCGTGGGATACAATCACTGCATATGTTCACAAAAATGTCCAGGCTGATGCGCCGGAGTCTCTGGATTGCCCACACCGTCCGATGCGCACAGGACACTCAACATCACTGGAAACATATGGGTTTGTTCTCTGCTTTCTTCACCACTATGGCAGAAAGCCATAGTGATAAAGTACCTTTCTATTTTCCACCCTCATTTCTGAGTCCTTAGCTACCCTAGGACCTTAGGTCCTAGGTCCTTAGCTACCTTAGGACCTGTGTTTGTTTGTTTGTTTGTTTGTTTTTCATTGTCCACAGCCACTGCGGCAGCATCCTTCTCAGACTTGCATCTGAAGGCATCACCTCATTCCCTCCAACAAAAACCCAGCTGTTTCATGCCGCGGCTCCTTGGAGACTCAAAATATATTTGGAAAACCCAGTGGAAGAAATCCAGTGATGTTAAGAACCATCATGATAGCCTCTTGGGTGATGTTAAGTAGGAGCTAAGTGTCTGCTGTTGCACCGGGTATGAACCCTAGTTGGACCACTTACCAGTGAATGCCCAGGCAACTCATTTAATCTGGACCCTATCTCGTGATCAGTAGAATAGGGATAATGTGTACGTTAGAGTATTGTCAGTAGAAGACAAGTCATGGAAATTCTGCTTAAAATAGCTGGGATGCAATATATACACAGCTACTAGATCAATGATTATTCCTCATCACTACTACCAACAAAGCGTTTCAAATGTATTACTCAGACGAGTGAGGCATTAATTCCAGGAATGATTGCCTTGAAAGACATTTAGAATTCAGGAAACATTTTGGGGTGCTATTTAATGAGACACTTAGCATCACTTTGAAAAATGGCATTCCAGTGACAAAAGCCACCCACTAATCTAGTGGTTCTCTATTATATGTTTTACTCATGCCAACGGTGTGTAAAGACTTCTGGGAACTATGCAGACATGAATTTGTTTTCTTGAGACAGTCCCACTATGGAGCCAGGCTTCCCTCCAAGTGGATGTGTAGCCCAGACAGGCCTTGAGCTTGCTATCTTTCTGGTATCATCCCTCCTAGCACTACTGTGCTGGACTGATAGAATGGCTCAAGGCACTATGTTTCACTTACCTTCTGTAAAGTGCTCAAGATGATGCTTACAACAAAGAATAACTTATCTTTTCTCTCATTTT
>NW_026596057.1:8531190-8532856 GCF_907164565.1 Psammomys obesus | reverse complement strand
ATGTAGACATCCAGTTGGACCAGCACCATTTGTTAAAGATGCTATCTTTTTTCCATTGTATGGTTTTGGCATCTTTGTCAAAAATCAGGTGTCCGTAAGTGTGTGGGTTTATTTCTGGGTCTTCTGTTCGATTCCATTGATCCACCATTCTGTTTCTATGCCAGTACCATGCAGTTTTTATAACTGTTGCTCTATAGTACAGCTTGAGATCAGGGATGGAGATACCTCCAGAAGATCTTTTATTGTAGAGGATTGTTTTAGCAATTCTCGGTTTCTTAAATGGGACCTCATGAAATTGAAAAGCTTCTGTAAAGCAAAGGACACCGTCATCAAAACAAAGCGACTGCCTACAGATTGGGAAAGAATCATCACCAAACCTCTATCTGACAGAGGACTCATATCCAATATATATAAAGAACTAAACAAGCTGAAAAGCAACAAACCAAGTAATCCACTTAAAAAATGGGGAACAGAGCTAAAGAGAGAATTCTCTGCAGAGGAATATCGAATGGCAGAGAAGCACTTAAAGAAATGCTCAACCTCATTAGCCATTAGGGAAATGCAAATCAAAACAACCCTGAGATTTCACCTTACACTCATCAGAATGGCCAAGATGAAAATCTCAAGGGACAACACATGCTGGAGAGGTTGTGGAGAAAGGGGAACCCTTCTCCACTGCTGGTGGGAATGTAAACTGGTACAACCACTCTGGAAATCAATCTGGCGCTTTCTCAGACAACTAGGAATAGCGCTTCCTCAAGATCCAGCCATACCACTCCTAGGCATATACCCAAAAGAGGCGCAAGTACACAACAAGGACATTTGTTCAACCATGTTTGTAGCAGCTTTATTTGTAATAGCCAGAAGCTGGAAACAACCCAGATGCCCCTCAACTGAAGAATGGATGCAGAAACTGTGGTACATCTATACAATGGAGTATTACTCAGCAATGAAAAATAAGGAAATCATGAAATTTGCAGGTAAATGGTGGGACCTGGAAAGGATCATCCTGAGTGAGTTGACCCAGAAGCAAAAAGACACTCACGGTATATACTCACTCATATTAACATACAATATAGAATAAACCCACTAAAAGCTGTACATCTAAACAAACTAAGCAAAGGAGAGGACCCTAACTAAAATGTTCAATCCCCATCCTGAAAGGCAAAGAGGATGTACATCAGAAGAAAACGAAAATAGGAAACAACCTCGGAACCCGCTACAGAGGGTCTCTGAAAGCCAGAAGAAAACAGGAAACAACCTTGAAACCTGCCACAGAGGGCCTCTGAAAGCTTCTGCAGTATAGACTGTCAAAGCAGATGCTGAGCCTGATGGCCAACTGATGGGCAGAGTGAATGGAATTTTATGTAAGAAGTGGGAAATAGTAAGAGCTGGAGGGAACGGGAACTCCACAAGCAGAGCAACAGAACAAGATAATTTGAACACAGGGAACTTCCCAGAGACTCATACTCCAACCAAGGACTATTTGTGGAGATGACCTGGAACCCCTGCACAGGTGTATCCGATGGCAGTTCAGTGTCCAAATGGGTTCCATAGTAATGGGAAGAGGGACTGCCTCTGACATAATCTGATTGGCCTGCTCATTGATCACTTCCCCCTGAGGGGGGAGCAGCCTTACCAGGCCACAGTAGAGGACAATGCAGCC
>NW_026596057.1:8518746-8531180 GCF_907164565.1 Psammomys obesus | reverse complement strand
AGAGGAGGACCTCCCCTATCAGTGGACTTGGGGAGTGGCATGCATGCAGAAAGGGGAGGGAGGGTGGGATCGGCAGGGGAGGAGGGAGGGGCTCATGGGGGGATACAAAATGAATAAAGTGTAATTAATAAAAAAAATAAAAGATTAAAAAAAAGAAATAAGAATTTTTATAGGACAATAAATATTTTGAGAAGAAAAATATTAAAATAAAAAATATTTTTAAAAAATCCCTAACTCGAGATTAGAGTATTCAGTCTTAAAGGACTGAAGAATGAAGACAATGACTCTTATGTGTTTTAGAGAATACTGCATTCATTTAACACGAGGGTGCATCCCTGTGAATGAGTTACACCCTTTGACCTAACTCTGACTCTTGATTCTTAGTAACATTCAGCCTGCTGAATAATTTGGAGAGTCATGCAAAATGTTAACCCATGAAAGGATTTTGTGCTGTATACTGCCACACATGACTTCATGAAACTTCTACAGATGATCTATGTACCTCTTCAGTACATACACAGTGACTCAGTGACTGACAGTGTCTAAGTAAACTTAAACCAACAGCAGTGTTAGTCACTACTTTCTAAAACCAGATAACATACATTCTGAAACCCAGTGAAACAGCAGAGGCTTGCTCAAGTTTACCACAGAGGCAATGTTTTCAAGGCTTCCTTAAGGTCAATATTATACCATGACATTTAATCTTAAGAGCAGAGAAACTAAATGACATGGCTTCATGTTCAAGATACTGCTGGTCATTTGTGAAATGTCAAAATATGACTGTCTCTATATTCAAGTATATCAAACAAGATTTAGGAATGATATTAGCTGTCTACAAAATAAGCTTTCTGAATAAGCCCCAAACCCCAAAGCATTAAAAGGTAATTTGTATTTTTATAAGAATTCCTCAAACACTTTCACACTCACTAGTTTAAATGAGCATACCTCATAACACATAGGGACAGCTTACACTTACTATTTTTATCAAATTCTTACAGTTACTTTTAAAGCCAAACATTTAATCTCTTTGTTTAAAATGAAACATCCTTTCCCCTATGTATTTTGCTCTAATTGTGTGACCTACAGTGACATATACTAGAGAATGTTCACTGCCATATGGCTTGAGATAGAAGTTAAATTAAAAAACACTGAGCTCTATTTCTGTTACATTATTCAGGCATTATTAAAAAATTCCAGTTTCTCAAATATTACTGCCAACCAATGGTGAATAAGACTTATGTGATTAGCATTTATTTAAAATCCTAAGTCTTTTCCTTTATTTTTCTTTTGTTCACTACTTAAAATTTAAAAATAATATGCTTCACTTTTCATCCATTTCATATTTTTTCTGACGTTTTCATTATCAGTGAGATACTGAGAGTCTCAAAATGAGAAACAAATGATCAAGCAGGCTGGAAAATATGACAGCATCCGAAAGAGACAACGTAGAAGAGTTAGCCCTTGGTCACCTAGAGTGTGGCCAGCATAGTCCTCCTGCTTTTCTGGACTCTTTTAAGTGACTGAGGAAATTCTGATAGAAAAGGCAGATAAATTAGGACTGGATAGTATTTCATAGTTTCACCCACCTATACTAAAACATCATTGTATTACATTCTGTAGGCATCAAGAGGTCCATAAGCAACCCTCCACTCTTACCTGAGGTCTAGAATCCACTTAGGAAGACAGTAATTTCAATAAATAAAAATTGCATGTTCATTTTAGTTACTTATAATGGAAGAAGACAACTTGATTTGGTAAAAATGCTCTTTTTCTCGTACAGTAAGTAATCAGCATATTGTAGAGCACAGAACTTAAGATGGCTAGAATAAGGATAGCCAAGGGTCACAAAGTCTACGATAAGAATTTAAGAGTCTCGTGGTAAGCAAAGCCTCATACAATGGTGTGTACTGCAGAAGCCATAAAGAGCCATATGGAACTGGGATGACCTGGTAACCTCATTTATTAGGGTTCTAGAGGAAGAATATTTGGGGTGATTCCAGAGATACTGCCTGGAATGATGAAGAATGAGGGAGCAGTGATGAAGAAAGAACACAAAAGAAGTATCAAGAATGTTTAGGTTTTGTTAGAGAAAGAGATAGTAAATTACATTTTTAGTTAGATGCTGGGGTATCTCTGCAGGAGGAAGGCAAAAACAAATGTCTAGGAAGTCATTAAAAATGTGAATCAGCCAGACATTATGCAAAGAGTGACTCTAGATTGAAGGTCTCCATTGGGTCCCTTTCTTTGGAGCCCTAAGCAGAAAAGGGGGTAGAAAAGATTGTAAGAGTTAGGAGTGGAGGAAGACACCAGGAGAACATGGCCTACTGAGTCAGATAAGCAGGGTATATATGGGCTCACAGAGACTGAAGTGGCCAGCTGGGGGCCAGCAGGCCACCAGGTCTACTGCCTATATGTCTGGCTGCTAGCTTGGCATTTTGTGGAACTTCTAACTTGGAACAGGTGTGTCTCTGACTCTTTTGCCTCCTCTTTTCCCCCTCTCAGATTGCCTTGCACAGCCTCAACATGAAGGCTCTGCCCTTGTTTTGTGTCTTGTTTGAACCTGTTTGGCTGTCGTCTCTAGGAGTCCTGTTCTGTTTAGAAAGGACATGGAGTGGAAGTAGATCTTGGGGAGAGGAAAGATGGGGCTGAGGTGGGAGGAGAGTAGGGAGGAGAACCTGTGGTTGAAATGTATTGCATTAGAAAGAATTTATTTTCAATTAAAAATGTGAATCTATATCTCCAGGAAAGTCTAGAGTAAGAGGACAGATCAGGAGACTTAGATGAAAACTAAAGAAAAATGTGAATGAAACTACTCAGGGAAAGAACACAGGGCAAGATTTTAGAAAGTGGGAATTCTGAGAGATAACAATTGAGAGAAAGAAAGGGATACTGAAGGATAAGTTGAAAGAGATAGAACACAAATACAAACTCAATCTTGCAGCTGAAGAAAGAGGGAGCTTCAGGAAAGAAGTGATGAGGGAACCAAGGCCAGAAAGAGAAATGCAGCATGTTCTCTCTAACATGCAGATCCTAAAATTACACCAAGAAAATTAAAAGCCAAAACCATTTCAGAAATAATGTTCAGTGGATATGAAGGGAAGAAAAAAAATATAGAGTAATAATAAGTAAACTTTTAGAGTTGAAAACTTAAAAACTAGCCAGGCATGGTGGTGCATGCTTTAATCACAGCACTCAGGGAGACAGAAGCAGATGGATCACTGTGAGCACGAGTACAGTGTGGTCTACAAAAAGATTCCAGGACAGCCAAGGCTACACAGAGAAACCTTATATCGAAAAACAAAATGAAACAAAAGACAAAACAAAAGAAAAGAAAAAAAAACTTTTTTTGGAGTGCTTTTCAAGTCCACAACTAAGGACATGTGTTGCTAAAAATGAAGAGAAGAGATAGCTGTGGTGGAAAGACACATGATTGTGATGGCATCAAATAAACCAGCAGAGTGAAGAGAGCAGGACAGGACATCCAGGACCTGATCTGGAGTACCTACTGGGTTTGGAGGGTGGGGGCGGGGGCGGGGGGAAGTGATCTTTGGGAAAATAACAGTAAAAAGAAGGAGGGAATGAGGAATCTTCTTTTGCCACTAATTATGTATTAGTTGCATCTCACAGAGTGACTGAAGAGCTGATGTGAAAAGACCAGTAGACGGCAAGACTGACAGATTAGCCCCCTCGGGGGGGGGGGGGGCTGCAGATGCTTAGGTCACAACCTTAAAGTAATTATCGAATTTTGACTTGGGTGGGCTTCAAAGGGTTTGGTGTCATTTACAAAAGAGCTGAAATCCACAAAAAAAAAAAAATGTAGAAACTGTAGGAGAGAGAAAAAGAGAGCTTTGCTGAAATCTCGGTGCTTGGAAATAATATCAAGCAGATGAGTAAAATATATTTAGAATGCCTTTTTAAATTATGAGACTTTCAAAGTCTTTAGAGTATTTACATATAGTAGAAATGCTTTGTGAATAAATTGCTGAAGTATTTTGGGCCAGTATCAAGCCATTGATTCTATTACTTTGTAGCTAGTTTTATTTACAGAAGTCTGAGTTTGAGGCTACAGCTTATACCTGTAACTCAAAAGCCAAAGAGATACAGCAAGCTTGTGTGTCTACCAAAGGTCCATGCTGGTTTCATAAAGATAGAACAAAATGTTTATTTCTAAAATTCCAGCTCTAAAAAGGATGTACTGGAAGAGATGATCTCATTGCAGGTCCTTTAAGAACTACTGCAGAAGCCAGGAGAAGGCTAAAGAGTTTATGCTTCAGTCCCCATCTACTTATTTTAGACTTCTGTTGCTTTCATCTATTTTAAGCTTAGAGTTTCTGAATTAAGGTTTACTTTCCAGCATCCCTCATAAAATTCCTAAGTGCCCTAGATGCGGGGGTGAAATAGAAACAGAACTGTCTTTATAGAATGTGTAACCCATCTCAGTGGTTTCAGGGTTCCCACAGAAGAATCCTTCTTTGGAGAATGATAAAATTATCTCAGATCTAAAATGCTGAAAACTTTCAAGTGCAAAGTCTAGCAAATAATGGGAATTAATCAGATACATGTTGAGACAAGGTAATAATAGGTAGAAACTAACAGAAACAACAAACACAGAATTAGACTCATAGGTGTACACCTATTAGTCACCGTGACAATCTAGACATAAATTTGCTTGCCATCTGTATGGGTCTGTGTATTTATGTGAAGGTTCATGTGCATGTGTGTATATGAGAAGGTCAGACTTCAGCTTCTGGTGTTTTCTTCTTCAGGGTCCATCCAAGTGGTTTAATTGAGACAAGGTCCTTCACTAAATTGGAGCTCATAGAGTAGGCTAGGCAGAGTATACAGTGAGCTCCCAGGGACTCCCTGACCTGTGCCCCCCCCCCCGGGCTGGAACAATAAGTATATGGCACCAAGGCCCTGCTGTTTTTCTATGGCTTCTGGCAGTTGAATTAATATCTTTGTGCTCATAAGGAAGGTACTTGACCAACTGAACTATTTCCCTTGGACTTGCCACTTTTAAGGAAATAGAAAATGTTAAAAAGCTCAGCAAGGATTCAGAATTATTTTCTTTCTTCATTTACATGTTCATAATGTGTTTGTGTGTGGGAAATTGCACAGGACTGCAGGTCCACTCAGAGTTGGAGTTAAAGTGAAGTGAGCTACTTGGCATGGGTGCTGGGAATCGAACTCTGGTCCTCTGGAAGAACAGCTATTGCTTTTAACTGCTGAGCTATTTCTCTAGATCTGGGATTAGGTATTTAGAAGCAATACGTTAGCAAAAGAGTCCATAAGTCTTAGACAAATGAGGTCAGCCAGAATTATTTTGTTAACTTTTGCTTTGTTTCAGCTAAGTAGAAGATGAAAGAGGTAACTTTCAGAGATAGGCAGCCTGAAGAGAGTGGATTGAAGTCACCATTAGCAGAAATGGAAGGCTGAACTGATGAAATAGCTGACTGCAAGGCTGACTAATATAAGTGATAATTAAATGAAAAAATATTTAGGGATGGGCTAGCTAAGGTAGGGAGGTTATAAGTAAACTTCCAACAGTCAGACGCTTCTGGTCTGAAATTTGAATCCGGCCACTCTTCTACACAGTCCCCACAGGATAAGAAAATGAAGCAAGCCTGGGTACATGGGAACACTGGGATTTGTGGGAGTGGAGCTGAAGGAGGGGAGAATGGAGTGCCAAAGGATGAGCCATTCAACTGCCATCATTTGTCTTTTCACTGATATTTAAAAGCTTTGAAGGGGTGGGATTCTGCATTCTCAAGGGTCCATCTCATGGTGCCTGTCTTTTTATAAAATACAGCATGCATTCATGCATTCCCTGCTGGAGATTTCAGAGCTTTGCTTATATATGAGGCTTAAGGTCCCAAATAAATGAAA
Source organism: Psammomys obesus (assembly GCF_907164565.1). Taxonomy (NCBI): domain Eukaryota; kingdom Metazoa; phylum Chordata; class Mammalia; order Rodentia; family Muridae; genus Psammomys; species Psammomys obesus. The sequence continues at coordinate 8,525,294 of NW_026596057.1, read as the reverse complement.
GGCCCTGGTTCTTTGGAGTTAAAAAAAAATCTTATTTTATGAGCTACTTTTGTTTTCTAAGTTGGAAGACAGACATGTGTTTATTACTATGGTTATGACAGAACACACACAAGGATAAGGCTTCAATGGTAACATCTGTTTATTGTATTTGATGTCATATTTTTCATGCTCCCATGGTCCAAATGGTTTCAGCACTTTCATGGCCAGATTCAACAGGTGGGGAAGTAAAGCTCTTCTCCTTGACAAAGGGAACAGTATAGACATACCACATGAAGGTGAGCCTGTGGAGAAAAGAATACCTTTCGTTCTTTTTCTTGTTTGTTTGTTTGTTTGTTTGTTTGAGACAGGTGTCTCTATGTAGTCCTAGCTGTCCTGGAACTCACTATGTGGACATCAGGCTGGCTTAAAACGTACAGATATTCTCCAGTGCTGGAATTTAAAAGTGTGCACCACCACACCTGGCTGCTTTGCCACTTTTTGAATTAACACTTACAGAGATAAATAAAGGCAAGGAATATTCTATCACAAACCAACAACACTATTCTCTCAGGGAGAGGGTCAACAAAAGAGATGATGTTTTATTCACTTGTATTCAGCTGATGCACAGCAACTGTGCATTACTCTAATAAATTATTCTCAGCAGAAAAGCTTGATGAATCTAAAAGCTATGATGGTTATGTTTTTACCATCAAAAAGTTACATCACTACTCTAACGACAGCATAGAGAAGAACAGATAATGGAAAGAAAATGTCTATGTACCAACATCATAACTCTGTTTGGGAAGAAAGTCCAATGGAGAAATAACTTCACTGACTTATTCATAAAATTGTTTTGCAGTTTCACAGCCGAGTTTCACTTTCAAAGCCACCTTCAGGAAACAAGCATGGCTTGGTCGATTTCCTTTGGTTGTGAAGAATAGTCACCACTCCAGTTAACAGCGATGGATGTGAAGACATTCTCTGACCTTTGCATTCGGAATCAGTCATAGCAACAGCCCTCGGAACTCTAGTTTCATGATAGGAGACATATGGTATAACTCACACTCTTTCATGACTCAGTATTTAGAAAGAATTTGATCAGGTGCCTGTCCCTACTAGAGGTAGGAACTGATGTCATACTAAAAAATACCATACAGTAGAAGTCTTTGCCATTTCTCTGTCTCTCTTTCTCTCTGAAAATGTTAATATATTTCATATATATATTAACCAAAGAAATTTAGAAAACATATCGATTAACATATGCAGATCTACCACATCTACACTGGTATTGTATAGACACTATCTTTTCCCAGAGTGCTTTGTTGTGACGTTCTTTTCCACTCTCCTTCAGTACACAACATACAGACTGCAGTATCTTAAAGATCTTAAAGGAACCATCTTAAAGATCTTGCCTTTGCAAATAATTTTCCCATCATACCTTTGCCCAGCTTACTATCTAAGCTCAACAGCCTCATAGCCCCATATTAATGTTGTCCTGGTTGGCTTTATGTCAACTTGAAACTAATTAGCGTCAGTGGAAAGCAAGGCAGTTCAATTGAGAAAATCCCCCTCCACCAAGATATGGCTTAGAGCATTTTCTTAAAGAATGATTAATGGAGAAACAGGTCACCGTAGCTGAGGCCATCCCTGGGCTGATGGTTCCGGGTTCTAAGAAAGCAATCTGAGCAAACCAGAGAGAGCAAGCCAGTAAGCAACACCCCTCCATGACCTCTGCATCAGCTACTGCCTCCAGGTTCCTGCCCCGCTTAAGCTCCTGTCCTGGCTTCCTTAAATGATGAATAATGCTGCGGAGGTGTAAGCCAAACAAACCACTCCTTCCCTAAATTGCTTTGACGATGGTTTTTTTATCTCAGCAATAGAAAGCCTAACTAAGATAGGTGTTAGGATGTCCCAAACCACAGAGACATCCAAAGACAGCTTCCTCAGATAAGAGAGCAAAGGCGTCCATCTGCCAGACATTAACTCCAAGTCTGTAATTCTAGATCCCTCTAAGTCGCTTTGGAAATCCTGTGCCTGATCTTTGGAAAGTTACCTGATCTTATACCATCATCCTAGAAAACAATGACTGTCCCAGCCACTTTCTCAAGCAAGTGAACCACTTAAATAAAATTGGCTCTAATCTCAAGATGATGAAAACAAAAATCTTTTCTGTACTTTACCTCTTTTAATGTATATGATTTGGGGCATTATGAATTTCTTTCATAAATTTAGTGTTGGAATTAATTTAAGATCTTTTATTCAGAAGGTATTTGGCTTTGGGGTTTTTTATTATATTTCTTTGCACTTGATATATTTTTAAAGCATTTTTATTTGTTTCAAATCATAAGTTACTTTATTTAATGACTTAGCTTTTTAATTGAAAGCACATTTTCTCATACAATATATTCTGGTTGTGGATTCTCTTTTCCCAACTCTTCCCAAATCCTCCCCACTTCTCTACCCACCCAAATCCACTGGGTATGCAAACTCCTCAGAAGTAATTTTCAATTCTTTGATGATATCTCCAGAAAATATAATATTTTCCCTGTCTTAAGTTATCAAAAAATTGTTAAAAATCCATTTGAAATATCTAGCTACTTGCTCACATTCTAATTTAAACTTAGCTTAAAAATACACATTTTAAAACTGTTTTGTTTAGTCTCTGTGATATTTAACTATGTTTTCTTGATGTTTTTGTAAAAAAGAATTACATCAAAACATTCTTAAAAGAGGAAAGTCAAGTCTACAAAGGGGAACTCATGAATGCCTAACTTTCTTTTTTCCCTTGTCAAATATCTTAGTATTCATTAAAGATGAATCTTAATATTAGTATTAATATTAAGTAATATTAATATTAGTAATCTTAGTATTCATTAAAAACTAAAGCAAATGTGCACCACTTAAAGCAGATAGTCTTAGCTGGAAAGTGGTGGCACACACTTTAATGCCCGTACTCGAGAGGCAGAGGCAGGCAGATCTCTGTGAGTTTGAGACCAGCCTGTTCTACAGAGAAACCCTGTCTCAAACAACAAAAACAAAAGCAGACATTCTTGTTTATTCCTATAGAAAGCAATAAGTTTTGGCTGAATATTTGGAACTGCAGGAGGCAGAGCATCTTCAACGTTTCAGTGCTTTTCAGAGTTGATCAGTATTTTGATTTTACAGCCATCAATGCTGAAAACAACATACCATACAAATATATAGTACAAAACAGCATAAGTTTTCCATTTCTGAACTTAATGGGAATTTTGTGCTAATCTCAAGCCAATATTTATTTAACAATTTTTCAAACAGTAACTTTTAAGATTATACATTCTAAAATAATATAATCCAAATATACACTAAGTTGATAATAACACACTGAGGGACGTAGAAAAACACAAAGCCTTTGTTTTTTATAATTAAATGACTATATTCACCTAGAAGAAAATGATGTCTGTACAGTGAATCACTGCAGTCCAGAAGATATAATAGTCTCAAGTCTGAGCTTCAGGCTACAAGTCTGGCAATAGCACAAGGATAAACACTGGGTAGAGTGTGCATATTGCTCATTTAGAACCAAATCTGCAGTAAAGTTATAAGAAGCAACACAGGCAAGTGATTCATTATACATTTATTTTTAAATTGATATCTGACAATTTCTTTTTACCTCCCCCATGTTCATTTATGACCGATATAGCATCATGACCTACAATGTAAGAAGCCATGCTTTAAGACATCAATATGTTTCATTCTCCCAGATCTTCAGACTTTTAAAACATTTTTCCCTCTTAGGAGTCTCCTAGAGATTCCTCTAGCTGCTAAGCATTCTGTGACTACCCTCCTTTATGCCTTTCTGCTTTTGTCATGCAAAACTGTAAGTAGAAGATGTACAGTAGAAACAGGAGAGAAAGTCTGTTTACCCCGATTCCTACTGACATGACCACCTTGAAATCTCCAGCTGCAGCAAGACCTCATAACCTGGCAGTGACAGCAGCACTGAGCTGGCGGAGCACATCAAAGAAGCAGGGCCAAACCAGAGAGCAGAGAGCCCAGATACCCTGATCTCTGCCAAGTGACCTGCCTGTAAGTGAGTGCACCCTTGAGAATCTGCAAATCCCCAGATCCTGGGTCCTAAAACAGAAGCCAGGCATCGAACCCCCTCCCACCCATATACCCACTTTGGGAAACAGAGGGGCACTTGGGACATTGAAGTTCCTGCTCTGTGGGTCTATCTGAGGAGTTAAGGCAGTTAATGCCAGAAATTGTGCTGCGATCATCACTAGCGCCTGCGACATATACAGTGCAGAGCCTCTCCCACACACTCAAGGGTTCAACATTAGCCATCACTCCGTCCCTTGAGATACACGTCCACGCACACCTACACACACACACACACACACACACACACACACACACACACACACACTTGCATTTGCCCCGTCTGCACCTGCGTACTTTTCTCCCACAGGTACAGCTAGTCCTCAGCACACGCTAAGGACACGGGACCTCTCTCAGCTTGCTGAAGAACTCTACAGACGCCAAAGATAGACAATCCAGTCTCAACTGCAGAATCCAAACTTGGAAACAACCCAAATGTCCATCAACAGAGGAATGGATACAGAAATTGTGGTATTTTTACACAATGGAATACTACTCAGCAATCAAAAAGGAGGAAATCATGAAATTTGCTGGCAAATGGTGGGATCTAGAAAAGATCATTCTGAGTGAAATATCCCAGAAGGAGAAAGACAAACACAGTATATACTCACTTATATAGACCTACAAGATATGATAAACATAATGAAATCTACACACCTAAAGAAGATAATTAAGTAAGTGGACATGGGTGAAGATGATCAATCCTCATTTAGAAAGACAAATGGGATGTGCATTGAATGTATGACAGGAGTCTACCGCAAAAGGCATCTGAAAGACTCTACCTAGCAGTTTCAAAGCAGACACTAAGACTCATAACCAAACCATGGCAGAGTGTAGGGAATCATATGAAAGAAGGGGAGTTAGTATGATATGGAAAGGATAGGAGCTCTACAAGTACCAAATATATCCGGGCAGAGGGTCTTTTCTGAGACTGACACTCAACCAAGGACCATCTATGGATATAACCTAGAACTTCTGCTCGGATGTGGCCCGTGGTAGCTCAGTAACCAAGTAGTTTTCCAAAGCAAGGGGAACACGGACTATTTCTAACAGGATCTCAAGGGCAGGCTCTTTGTCCTCCCCCCCCCAGGGGAGGAGCAGTCCTGTTAGGCCACAGAGGAGGACTTTGCAGCCAGCCCTGAAGATACCTGATAAAACAGGGTCAGATGAAAGGGGAGGAGGTCCTCCCCTATCAGTGGACTTGGAGAGGGGCAGGGAGGAGACCAGGGAGGGAGTGTGGGGTTGGGGAGGGAATGAGGGAGCGGGATACAGCTGGGACACAGAGTTAACAAAATGTAACTAAAAATAAAAATAAAATAAAATAAAAGACAATGACTTAAAAAATAAATAAATAAATAAATAAATAGATAAATAAATAAATAAATAAATCTTTAAAATATTGTAACTAATGGTGAAAGATTGTCGGTATGTGGAAAACACCACCAAATCTCCAAGGTATTACTGTCTGCATTTAAAAAAATGTTTAAATGCAAATCTATGTTACCTGTTCGAAATGAATTAAATTTCTATATACTAAGAATGAATGATTTGAAATTAAAACTTAAAGATGAATATAATACTGTACCTAACACATACTGATTTAGAATCAGTAAGCATAGTTGAAATTTTTACATTTATTTTGTGCAATTGTAGTAACAAAACGCAGATTAGTAGTGGATAAGTTAAAAAGAATGAAGAGAAGGACCTCCCCTATCACTGGACTGGGGGAGGGGCATAGGCGAAGAAGAGGGAGGGAAGGTAGAACTGAGAAGGGTTGGGGGAGGGGGCTACAGCTGGGATACAAAGTGAATAAACTATAATTAATAAAAATAAAATAAAAAATTTAAAAAGGAAGAGAATATTGACTTTAAAAAGATTAAAGGGCCTTTTTGGAGTAAATATTCTTTTAGGTTGTAGTTATATAACTGTACACATTTATCAAGGTTCACCAGGGAAACTTTATCATGTTGAAAACAAGCCTTGGCTATACCTCTCCATAAGCAGAGAACAATCAGAAAATGAAGACAAGCAAGAACAATCTTGCTACTCTGAGATCACAACATCATCAGCTTAGTGTACAGCATTTTAGGAAGTTTTCAATGTAAATACTAAATCTTGCTTAGCACTAAAAGAGAATGAAGTTACCTGTATAGTTCATAAGTTTTTCTTTTTTTTTAATTTTATTTTTCTTTTTAGTTACATTTTGTTAACTCTGTGTCCCAGCTGTATCCCGCTCCCTCATTCCCTCTCCAACCCCACACTCCCTCCCTGGTCTCCTCCCTGCCCCTCTCCAAGTCCACTGATAGAGGAGGACCTCCTCCCCTTTCATTTGACCCTGTTTTATCAGGTATCTTCAGGGCTGGCTGCAAAGTCCTCCTCTGTGGCCTAACAGACTGCTCCTCCCCTGGGGGGGGGGGTCAAAGAGCCTG